>NW_010259706.1:0-6624 GCF_000690775.1 Eurypyga helias
CCATTCTATGATTCTATGTATTCATAGCCAAAATCTATCAGACACTTCCTGGTACATTGTTCTTATGAAGTCTTTCCTGACAACTTTATACCTTTTTCATGGACGTGTTCCTCTCTCCCGGAAGTTACACTTTGTTGGCATTCCTCTTGTTTCACCTGCTTGCCATTTGATCAGATACTAACATTTATATTTTAGGTGTCTATTTTATCTGATGAGAAGACACTTGCTTTAAATGGTCTTCAAAGAATCGTCACCAATAAAAGATATTCTCAAGCCAGGAAAATCCTAAAACAATGTTTCTAAGAAAGACAGAAGAATTTCTGCATGATTTTGATGACTCCATTCTTTTTAGCAAAGTCACAGCATGGACACTTTGGTTATAACCGCACTTCAGAACAGGGTAGGATAGAATGTGAAGGGTGGCAGAGTCTAATGCTTGCCTAGAAGTTTTATACAGCTTCCAGAGTAAGGCTGAATTGCTACTGAAAATCAGCCGAAGGACCGCAAGTTAACTAGCTATTGCGTATGTGTATAAAGACAGCTTAAAACTAGACCCATTGAACAGTATAAAGCTAGCTTCAGTCAAACACCTGATACTGGTAATAATGAATCCTGTTGTTAAGGAGCAATATTGCTGAACAAACTTCTATTAGAAATTTAGATACTAAATTGTATTTAGTTTAGGTATCTTTAGCCCAATACCTGCCTCAAATGTATAGGTTTATATCTTGAAGTGGATTTAAAATTACATGAGAAGTCAAAAGAAAAATGTTTGTGTTGCTGAAGAGAAATATTGTAACAAACTGGAATCTCTGAGAGGTTAAAGGACTGAAACTTCATGGCTACCTACATTAAGGGAATCTGGTAGAGATTATGAAATTGTGAATAACAAAGTCAGGCAATCATTTGTTGGGACAGAATAGAGTCTGCTAATAAAGTAAGGATTATATAAAAACACATTTTTTTCCTCTTGTATTTTGCAGGTGATTTGTGCTGAGGTTTGTTTGTTTGTTTGTTTTTTCCCCCTGCACCCCCATTCATTTTTAGCAAGGAAAAGGAGGTGGAATGATCTGCCACTATCCAGAGTTGCTGCTAGTTATATACCAAAGAGACCAGTGAAAAGAGGTGTGCAAATTGGTTAAAAATTATTCTAAATTCACTTCTATGAATTCTACTTCCAGAGGAAACTGTTTTCTATTTGTCCAGTCGTCCACCAGTCACCTGTTTTTAATTATTGGGCTGATTTCTGGCAAGCATTTATGACACTAAGGTGGTTTCATGCAACAAAAGGTGTCTGATAGTGCTCAGGGTGCATCAACCATTTTCGCCAGGGTTAGCTAGCTCAGAAAGCTACAATATCCCAGCTTTTTGTGGTACTCTTACCTCCTTCGCATGGACATTTTGTTCAATAAGAGGTTTGGAATGTGTACGGGTTTTACTCCATATTTCTTCATAATACAGCATGACCGAACTTATCAGAAGTTCCAGCAGCACTCTGATAGAAATAATAATATTGCTTTGTACTAGGCAGTTCCTGCTCACAGATTTCAAACTGCTATTCAAAAGAAGTAGAATTGTCTATATCCCCATGTTACTGAACAAAAAGCAGAGGCAAAAAGGTTTCTTATGCAGTCACACAGCATGCCAAAGGAAAGCAAGGGGCAGAATCCACATAACCTGACTCTCACCTGATCACCCTTTTTGGTTGCAATGCTGGTGGGATGTGACATTTGCAGAACCCTTCCTCTCCTTTGATGCTGTGGTTAAGGCTCAGTCCATTTCCAAATGTTAAGGAGAGGGGAGGAGGGGCTTGGAAACTCCTGCTTGTACCTTGCTATTTTCATTTCTTCTCATAATAACTTACAAAAGATTCAAGCTGCAGAATATGTGGCTACCAACTACTGTAACACCCTGACTGAGAAATTGGTAGGAAGTCACTTGCTAGGATGTAATTTCCAGTAATCATGTATCTTCTGTTTACCTCCCTCTTAGTGATTTACTGTGTAACAACTCCCCACCATATATCTGTAGGGATCTTCTCTACTCACCTTGCTTTCTGCCTCTCAAGATACTGCGCTGCATGATGATAAGCTTCAGAGAGAAATTACTACTGTCGACAAACCCAGTCATCCATGTTGTACATTGCATTACCTAAATCCCAGGGGAGTGTCTATCTGCAGGTGAATGCTGATGGCAGAATCCATTTAGAGAAATGGCTGATGTTGCTCTGTTTATTTGCATACAGAAGTATCTGTAAAGCATCCTATTATTCTATTCCCATATTCTTTCCCCAACAATCAGTCTCTGAGGACAGAACTATAAAAAATGAGTGTTAAAATCTATGAAGTACCTTAAGAATTTTGTTTTTCTTTTAAAAAAAGAAAAGTTCCGTTTCTGCTGTGTAAATAGTAATAAATGAGAAGGTGAGAGAGTCTAGAACTGAAACCAGGAGGAGCAAGCTAATTTAATTTTACAGAGCATTTAAATATTTTGCTTTTGGCATTCTTTCTTCATTTGGTATAAAAATATTTTTTTTTAATTCTCTGTCAAAGAAAATAGAAATGTAGACTCTGGGAGCCCTTTGTCACTACCTCAGAAGCAGCCCACCTGTTGATTTTCCCCAGAGCCGTGAATTACTGAAGCCTCAGGAACAGCTGACTTGTCTTTTCAGAGGCTCTTTGGCTAAATTCTCAGGGCACTGGTTACTGTTCAATAAACTCCCTTACCACTGTGGCAGAGTTGAAATATCTGTGCATCTCACTTAAGGTTCAGGAAAACAGTAAATTCTGGTTAAAAAAAAAAAAAGGCAGCTTAGAATTGTTGAAACTTACTGCAAAGAGAAATAACCTTGTATATTTAGTTAAGTCTTAAAAACAAAGTAGTGGCAAGTTCTGAGGTTATTAATTCTCCTTTTCACCAGTCTGCATAAATAGCATTAATGGGGTCACAGACTGCTCCCAGAGAAACAGCCTTAGAGCATATGACTACTCTGGCTGACAAAATACCTTGTTTCGGACCCCTAGACCAGCAAAAAGTGTAAAGGATGTGTCAGGGTGAGAGTGGGTAATAGGAGGAAAGAAATGAGTTGGGTCTAGGGAATGCAGTTATTTCTACCTTCTAGAGCATGAGTTCCTCCAGGAAAATACAGAAACACTACAAAGTTGCTTTTGCATCTCACTGCTTGGAGCAGAGGGAAAGACTTGAGAGGCCTGGCCTTCATTTCCAGCAAATGTATTGTTTTTAGGGAGATGAGGGAGGAAGCCTTCACGTCCTTTAGGGTATTCAGGAAGAATTCCCAGCAGATACCAAGCCTACCGACCTATAAGCCTCATTGAAAATCTAATTTCTAGCAGGTACAGAGGCATGATTACAATTTCAGTAAAAGCTGTAAGCTTTTTTCTTCACTTTTCTTCATCTATTTTTGAAGTTTCTCAGTGGCATGAGATTCAATTAATTAATTAATGTCATGCAATGAGCTAAGTTAAACCTTGGTTTGTGAGTCTGGCCTCTGAGCTTTACCTCCACAGTTCCTTCTTTTCAAGGGCTTTCCCCTAAAGGAAAGGGACATGTGGGACATTCTGCACAGGTGTTGTTGATGTCCATTATTCACAATAGGTGCTTCAGAAATTAACTTCCTTTCCCAGTAGCCTGTGTTCTTTCTAGTGGGCTCTCTTATTCCCTGCTATTAAACAGATATGTTGTATTTCTAACAGAACTTGCCAGTTTAGTTTAAAAGCCTTGGGGTTTTATATTTCCATTGATGTTGCCACTGTAGCTCTGGGGAGAATGTTTGCTACATGACCCGCATGCCCCTGAAAAGTATACTCAACAACAACATTTACCTTTACTGTGTAAATATGGCTCTTTATTTTTGTCAGCTTTGGTTAATGGAATACTAGCTTTGTACAAACGTTTGGACTATAGAGTAATTTACTCTGCATACTAAATGTTTTGAGGCAAGTAAAAGTAGTCTTGAAATAGAATATGAATATAAGCTTCAACCCTTTTCCTGGATTTCTTTTTACTGAACTCTGTAAGCCTGTATGAATGCAAGACATTTTGCAAGGCACTGAAGAAATGTGCTCAGTTCATGATGAAGTAGGGCTGCTCATCACTGCTGGCAGGCATAGATATTCCAGTCTGGAGAGCTTTTGGCTCCTTTGAAGGTCATTTGGTTCCCTCTTGGCAGGGAAAAAGAAATACTTTTGGAACTGTCTTTGTGACGGAGCAGAGCTGCAGAAGCTGCAGTTTCCAGTTCAGGAGTCCTGCAAGTACCAGGACAGTGCTTTGAGCCTAAGAATCAGGGTTTTGCAGCCTCCTGCTTCCCTCCCTCCTAGTGGAGGGTTGCTGAGAAACCCAGGTGCTGAAATTGCGGCAAATATTAACGAAGGTTTGCAGCATACAATAGCATTTGAGGTTAACAAAAATATAACACTAACAGTATCTCTCAATATCTGTGGCCCAGTACTCACATTATGGGACTTGCTGCTATGTGATTCTGGCAGCGTCCTTGATTTCCACAAGTTTGTACTCTTAGCCAAGAGTAGCTAACTAGCAATATTACCTGTTAGCAGCATCTGCTATCAGTGCCCAGTATTTCCTGTGTTAACCACATAACAGAATCACACATGGTAAAGAACAGATGAGCTGAGCTGCAAGATTTGCTGGGGATTGAATTAATGGTTATATAATTTTATTTTCATTATTCAACCAGCTGTGCAGCCACATTCATTTAATGAATAAATGAGACTTTTTTTAACCTTTGGTCACTAGATGTGTATTTTAGCCTATTTTTTGCCACTCTAAACAAGCTAATGGTCATTTGCTTTTTTCACTGTGCTTATAATTAATATCAGACTAAAATATGATACGACTGTGGCAGAACTTGAATTTAGTTTCTTCTGAAAGTTAGTCAGAGTTTTAGATTGAGAAAATGCAATTCTGTTCCCCACTCAGCATCTAAGCGTGTAATGACTTTGTCCTGTGGCAGAAGTGTGGAGAATCACTTTTATAGGGGTTGCAAGTGTATTTGTGAGATACTTCTGTTTTCTGAGTAAGAAATGTATATTCAGGGATTATACTGCAATCTGCAGGAGATACGAAACTTTGCCAGCCAAACCTAAATAATCAACACAGGAGGATCTGTTCATCCAGAAAATGGCCTGGTCTGAAGGAGGTTAGTTCCCAACCAGCAGTAAAAGTGTTTGGTAAGGTGCTCCCAGCAGGGAGCTAATTAGACACCGCTGAGCCTGCTAGGGTCTCCAAGGGGCAAATACGACACATCTCACATCCCTATCACACTTCAGCAGTCCTGTCACACATTCCCGCACCTCAGTGGGATCTCTCACATCTGGTTGAGCTGTGGGAAGGCTGAAGGCATTTTTCCTCAGCTGTGCCTTTCAGTCTCAAATATCAGATGTGGGCCCTGTTAAACTCATCACTGCTGCCTCCTCTTTTATTGCTTCCCCTGCTGAATTATGATGGCTAAGAAAGAGCTGCTCGGTGGGAGAAGGAAACATTGCTACAGAGGGGTTGTATACGTGGACATGCAAGCTTACCAAGTAATACTCATGAAACGGGCAATGTCTGATATGTCTAGCTGTGCTTATGTTGTTGGATCCTGGGCCCCAAGCAAGCTCAAACATGTTTTACACTCTGCCCATATTGTCAGTTCCAACACGTCGGTGGCAACTTCTCCTGTAAGTTCATTGCTGCTTGTGCTGTTAAGGCACCTGGAAGGAGCCTGGGCTGAAGTTTCTGCTGAACACTGGGAGGTGTGAAGTTGCTGTGCAGCAGTGAGAAGGCTCGGGACACACCTGGCCACGTGCACTATAAGGTGGTGCATGACAACCCTCAGGAGTGCTTAGGAAAGCACTGCCCCAGCTTTCTGTCTTGCTATCCATGAAAGCTCAGCTGTGAGCATCCTGGATGGCAAGGCAGCTTGGACATAGATTCAAAATGCAGTTTAGGAGAATCTTATTTATTGCTTATAAAGAGGAGAGTTAAGAAGTCACAGCTAAATAGAAGCTATATATAAAAAAGAAATTACTTGTAGGACATGTGAACTGCACTGTGTGGTTTGAGTGTCTAAGTTAAATGGGATGGACAAAGTGAAAACTCCAGCTAAGCTGCATTTGATTTGCAGATACTGCTTAGTCACAAGTTGGAGTTTCAGTGGACACTAATGCTGCTAAGGATATCTGGAAATAAGACTGTTCTCATTTAAGAACCTAACTGCTTATTTAGAAGTTTGACCTGACTTTGAAAACATAGGTCTCTACAGCAGGTTGTCTTATACTTACCAATAACACCTGTGAACATTTCCAATAACAGGTATGAAATAGCTTTCTTCATTACCTGAAAGGGTTTGGGGATAGCCAGAAGGTGTTCGTCAGATAAATTATCCAAGATATTCCTGGTCAAATTTCTAGTACATTCTTAATTTTTTTTTTTTTTTTAATTATTGATTGGCCAGCTCTAGTTATTTTGGTGGTCCAGCTTTTCTTAAGAATTGAGAGAGAAAAGCTTTATACAAACATCAGTGGCCACTGTAAACATTCAGTTTATAGCCAGTCAGCTCCTGTGAAAACTGCAGATTAAAGACAATCTGTTCTTGCATAGCTG
>NW_010259706.1:6641-32351 GCF_000690775.1 Eurypyga helias
AATTGACTCATGGTTGAACAGCTCTGAGCAATAGTAGACTGTAATGAATTTGTTTTGCTGAAGAAAGGTGAAGGCTCAGGGCTACATCTACACATGACGTCCATGGAGCAGAAACTTATGGGAATACCGTGAACTACCCAGAGATATAAAATGGGATTTATATGTGTGTGTATTTCCTTCTTTAGTACTCTCACTTTATCGCACAAAAGCAGTTATTATTGCTCTGAGCAATAGTAGACTGTAATGAATTTGTTTTGCTGAAGAAAGGTGAAGGCTCAGGGCTACATCTACACATGACGTCCATGGAGCAGAAACTTATGGGAATACCGTGAACTACCCAGAGATATAAAATGGGATTTATATGTGTGTGTATTTCCTTCTTTAGTACTCTCACTTTATCGCACAAAAGCAGTTATTATTTGAGCTGGTTTGGGAATACACTGGTGCCAATGCATTTTTCCTTAAGTAATTGTTGTGGTTTAACCCCAGTCAGCAACTAAGCACCACACAGCCATTTGCTCACCTCCTCCCTCCCCCAGTGGGATGGAGGATGGAATGAGAGGAAAAATATAAGAGAACTTGTGGGTTGAGATAAGAATGGTTTAATAATTGAAGTGAAATTAAATAATGATAATACTACAAATACCAACAATTATAATTAAAAATGGTAATGAAAATATTACTACTACTACTACTGATAATAATATGTCAATTAAAAAAAAAAAAAAAAAAGGAAACTGCTCACCACCGGCAAATTGATCAGTCCCCAAGCAACGATTCCCCTCCTGGCCAGCTCCCCCAGCTTATATACCAAGCATGACACTTGATGGCATGACATGTCCCTTTGGTCTATTTGGGCCAGCTGTCCTGGCTGTGTCCCCTCCCAGCTTCTTGTAGAGAGGAAGCTGGGAACACAGGGACAGCACCAGAAACTGAGAAAGTCCTTGAGTTGGTATAATCATTGCTTACCAACAACTAAAAGCAATAGCGTGTAGTCAGTATTATTCTCAGCACATATCCAAAACAAATCCTCATACTAGCTACTGTGAAGAAAACTATTCCAACCAAAACCAGCACAGTAATTTTCATGGCTTGGTTTTTGTGAACACCAGTTACTTCTTTTACTAAACTCTTTTGAATCTGATATGCTTTACAACTGTTATTGCTTTTCTTGTCTTGCATATCCACTGTTTTTAAATTGAGGTTTTACCTGGTTAGGGTATTAAATTTTATGGGATTCTTACTAGGTGATTTTCCCAGCTAGTCCTATAAGGGGAAATAACACTTGAATTTTTAAATGAGTTAGTTTTGAACTTTGCATGCACATTATTTTCAGTTTTATGTTGTATTTACAGTGACATTAACTATAAACAATAAATAAAATATTGGTTTCTTTTTTTTTTTCCTCTTTTTGTGGTTTTTATTAGTTGTTTAGGCAATTATATTTCCAGCCCTATAAAATTAAGTTAAAAAAGGAAAAAGCTTCTCTGTTCAGAAACAGAGCAAACAGATTACCCCTCCTGCAAAGTCTGGGGAAACAGCAGAGGAAACCTGGGCCCTTGCCCCTGCGGTGTAGAGCCACGGTGCCTTCACCAACGGGAAAGGTTGAGGGCAACAGCTCTGCTCCCACCATGTGCAGACAGGGCACTGGGGAAAAAATGCTACCACAACCCAGCCATGTACCCCACATTTCAGGTAGGAACAAATGCTTATCGGTTCAAAAGCCATTTGGATGTATTTTCAAGAAATTCGTCATAGATAAAATTAAAATGAGCAGGGTAAGTTTTTTCTCTTATTATATGATTCCTAACAGCCTTATAACAAGCCTCCTAGAAACTGTCCATGAAAAAGTCCTAGACAGTGTATGAGTTAATTAAACTTTTCTCTAGATTCTAAGAACAAAGAAATAAGCTGCTAGATTTTTTTCTAATTAAACATAATTTTCACATTTTACTTATGTAAATCACATAATGGTATGTAAGCAGCTGAAACTCCTTAACCCAAAATATTAAAATTTCAAGCATAGTAATGGTTTAACTTAGTAAGACTAAATCCCAATCCAGCCATAGACTAATGCTAATAATTAAGAAATTCCAGGCATTTAACATTATTAGGAGTCCAATACAGCAATAGTGTTAATATTTTAAGAATATTTAGAAGACAAGTGACCTTAATATCCTTCCAGAAATATTTTAATACTACATCATATTTTTTCTTAACATTAAAATATCTCACAGAAAAGAAAATAATTTTTTATTTTTATTGTGCATGTATGTGATCCTAGTTGTACCCACCCAATTCAAGTTACATAACACTTGCATTATTTAATAGATCTGGCCATAAGAATGTCTAACCAGCAATTTTTTTTCAGTTGGTCTTTGTTACATTTAATTGTTTTGTACTTCAGTGCAGAGGAAAAGAAAGGTGTCTCTAAAAGTAGTCATTATGAATAGATTATGGGGCAGTAATGCAAAAATTCTTCATAATCAGGTTGCATTCAGTGCTAATCAAGATGAGATTGTGTGGAAGGAGAGTTTTTAATTCCCTATATCCAATGGACTTCATTCTTTTCTGACTCTGGTGTAAATGGTAAGTTCTTGGCTCTTATCCATTGGAATAAACAGAATCACAGGTGCAAATGAACAGACAAATCAGCTGTCTGTAAAACTGGTATTTCAAAGAAGGGAAGAAACCCAAAATGTTTAGTAGATCAGCCAAAGACTTCAGAGCTCTCCATTAGGCAGATTAAGCTGTCACCATTTTTAACGCTGAGCAGCAGGTTCAACAGAACATAGATATTAATGTCTTTACTGGGCTGCTCTGTTTTTGCACTGGTGATCTCAAGCTGGGAAAGGAGTTGGAAGAAGAACAGGAAATCAAGCAGCTTTGGTCCACAATGATTGCCTGAAAGTTTTTCCCTTAAAACTGTGGCCTCAGCTCATATATGCATATACCAGCTTTTAGCAGAGTAACCCCACTCAGCTCCATCAGAGTTCACAGTAGCAAATCCAGAGCCCATGACTTGAGCTCGGCTGTCGGTGTGTAGTGCCTGCAGGGAACCGAGCACAAGGACAGCATGTTCTCCGCCACCTGTGTTGCTAAGCAGATGGGTTGCTTTATTTCCTACCACTTGGCACAAAGACTACTTGCAGCTCAGGATATGGCAACACCACTTTCAAGTTCAGCAATGCTTGCAATAATCCCCAGTTCCAGAGGAGGAAAGTAGGATCTGCAATCAATAACACCTGAAACAGGTGTTAGGGTAACCAACCCTAATCTTGTTAAAATGAACACTGAAATAAAACAAAATACGCTAGATGGAAGAACTGTAGTTGGTGATAGAGCGAGCTATAGTAATTCAGGTAGCTGGTGAACCATGGTGTTTTTCAGTTCATTTCCACACACGGTAGATAATTACTTCATTTCCAAGCTTTGGTTAGAAAGCCACTGAGGGAATCGATAAGGAGTCTGGTCTCCAGATAAAGTGTGTTCACCTTTAAAATATATTTTAACTGTAGCCACTGCAAAGTGCTTCAGTGCACAATAACATTTTCTCTGGGTGTCAAAATCAAGTGACTGAAAAGCAGGATAGGCACTGTGAAGGACAAAGGTAACATTATATTACTTACTTTTTTTTTGGCATGTTGCCATTATTTCATTTGTAGCTTTAAGGGGAGTAGAAATCTCTCTTTTGAATATTTAAATGCAGAACACGTTAAAATGCAGGCTAAACAGAGAGCTGCTCTGTGCTCATTAAATATAACTGGGATTTTGAAACATATTTATTGTGAAATGTGAGACACCATTATTAAAAGTGCGCATTTTTATGCTATGGTAATTAACAATAATTGTGTTCTTAATGGTCAGTTGAAACCTAGCTAGCATACTGAAGAAACTTCATAAACATTTAAATTAAAAATGTATTTAAAATGCATTTTGAAAATTACCCAATCTAACATATAGCTATATTTGTAAATAAATACTGAGTTTTGCCTAAGTTATCTAGGCTCAAGGAGAGGCTGTTTGATAAATGCTTCATAAAAAAAAAAAAAAAAAGACAAAAATTCTTTAGTGTCATCCTAGGAAAACTCAGAGCTGCTGACCACAAAAGCAGCTGGGAAATCTTCATGATACAACTTTGTTGTATTTGAGCAAAGGACTCAGGAGTATAAAAGCCAGTTACAGAACAACATTACTGTGTGACTCAGTAACCTCTTGGTAAGAGCTTACTTCTTCCTGCTTCAGAAAAATGCTGGCTCCCACCACGCCTGTGCAACTGTGCTTGACAGCGACAGTGGAGAGAAGCATTTTTGTTCCCCTGTTCGTCCTTTCCTATCCATGTTGCCAGCATCCAAACAAATTGCTTAATTAGGGTAACCTCAGGTCTCTGGACGCTTGATCCTCTAATAGCTTGATTTCTCAGGTCACTGAGATCTCCCATTCATGTGTCTGGTCCAACAGTCCCAAATGCTCCAGGAGCCATGAAGGCAGTGATAGAGAAATTGACTTGGTGACTGCCTTAGCCTGTACCCAGGAAGATGGATGGAGTTGTTATTTTGACTCTGTTGGGTTTAGTCATGGGATAGTAGTTAACTGCTCAAAATGTACTGCATCTGAATTTGAGATGTCAGAATCTGTTTCCTAGTGAGTGAAATTCTAGGTAGTTGGTATTTTCTTTTATATTTTAGTACCTTCTAAGTCAGGTTAGTTCTGTAATAATATGTAGAAATGTTCAATTCTAAAAGATCTAAAACCAAAACTGATTTACTGAACTATCCATTTTCCCAGCTCTGATTAAGGGAACACATCCAATTACATAAGTATATTATTAATGCTCATCTGTAGTGTAGTAGAATTAAAATTGCAATGCCTCCCAATCACAGTCTAAACCATGCAGTAATCAAGCATGAATTTAGCAAGTTCATTTTTCCATTATGCTGTTTTCAACACAAAGTTACCATATTAGCATATGGTACCATAACATTGCAGTTCAAACCAAATGCGTGTTGGGCATAGGAAGCACGAGAAGGCGGCTTGCATTAAGTACAAATGGAGGTCACCTCTGAGACTCTGTTGTCCATGCTTGGGACTGCACTTATCTTCAATCACTTTTAAAATGGAAGAGATGATGATGTGATTGAAATCCTTAATGGTAACATTTACGGAAATGAACAGCAGAAACAGCATATTTAAAAAGCTTGCTATTTAAAACTTTTAATGTTGACAGTGCCGTCTCCCGCTTGACTCTTCCCCAGTAGAGCATATCAGAACAGGACTAACATTATACCACTGTATTGAGTTCAAAGATACAGCAAAGTGTCCAGGAGTCTAATGCTGCTCAATTAAAGTTATTCCTTTAAGTATGTGCTTCTGTATTTCAGTATCAAATTAGAAAGGAAGGAGAAGTGAGGGGTTTTTTTGTTTGTTGTTTTTTTTCTCTGTGTTTGTGGTAAAGTCTTATAAAATGATGCACTGTAAATTGCAAAAAGACATAGGTTTACCTTTGAAACAGTAGTGTACTTTGTAGCGTACCAAGGTTCAGAATTAATTTATTTATCTTAATATAACTTCTATTTTTTTCACCTTTTGTTCTTAACTTGATCCACTTTTTTTTTTTTTTACTTTTTCTTCATTCATTTAGATAAAAATAGGCAAATCTGAAAATAATCCATCCTCTGTCTGTCAGTCATGCTTTTATAATGTGCATTGCATTGGTAATTTTCACCTACTGTGAAATTTTTGTTTTTAGCTAAGATTAGCTAGGCTTCAAAGTACTTTCAAGGCTAATAATATAGACTGTCCTTATATAAGCAATCTGCTCATTTTTGAGGATTTTTTCTCTGCAAGTTTGTGATTATATAGAACTGTTTTTCTCTAACTCACTAGTCTGCACTTGCATTATTCCATGCCTTAGAATTATTTCATAGTGGCAACCATGCACAAAGAAGAGGTATGGTCACAATTCAGAAGAAGATACACCTGTATGTGAAGCAAGAAACATTACCCTCTAATAGAATATTTGGCTCAAATCCATTACAAAACTAAGCTTGCAATGTTTTGTTTTGTTTTGTTTTAAAAGAAAAATGTTTAAAGAATGAAAGAATGATGTTTTTTACTTAATGGACTAAATTACACTCTACTGAAAAAAGGTCTTTGTTTTTACTTCTACATTGTGCTAGGAAACCATGACTGTTCTCTTGGAGTTTACTGTCTGTTATTTGCTAATGTTGGCTTCAGAAAAACAAATACAGGCAGGTGCTAAACCATCAAATAATAAGTGAAGACATGCCAAATTGCATAACTAATGGCACTGTAAATTGAAAGTAATAGGTTAGGGAATGTAAGTTTATGTTCTAGGCCTTTGCAAAAGCAGACTTTGACTTAATAAACACTAATGAGTACTTATGGGCTCATATGGGCATCATGAACTACATAGAAGATCTTGTGGGTATTCTATTGCAAAAGAGTAGCTGGATGTGAAAAATTCTGAATCTGAAGTGAAATAATTCTTTTTTAGCTTTCCCTTATAATTAAGTATATTGTAATGTTCCACATTTTCATTAGAATAAGGTGAAACAATTCAGGGGGAAAAAAAAATAAACAACAAAAAAACCCCAAAAGAACCAAAAAACCCAACATCCAGAGCTTTTTATACCATTCTCTGAAATTAAGTTTTTAAGATCTTAAAGTTACTGCTTGGGGTTTGTTTTTTTTTTTGTGTGTGTTTTTTTTTTGTTTGGTTGGTTTTTTTTGCAGAGGAAGCAGGCAGGAGTGTCCTTCTGCTCCTGAGATGCACTGGCAGTTGTTCCCCTCTGTGACGGTGAACCCATACCATCTTTCCTGTGGTAGCAGGACCTCCTCCTGTTCCTGAGTCACTGGAGAAGCTGCTGCCTCAACCCTCTATAGAACTTATATCTCTCAAAGTATCATGCCTTCTCTGACATTTTTCTTACTAATTCTTGTATATTGGATGACTGTGGTAGTCATGCTGTATGTACTTGGAGTCATTGCCTAGTTCAGGACAAGACAGTCTTCATGTATTGTATCTGGAGAGTTTCCATACAGTGACACGCATTCCTAGCTTCCTGGACCAAGGCATGATGGCCACTTACTTGGACAAAGTTTGCCATGTCATATGCATTTTGAGTTTTCTGCAGAAGTGTTTTTGTTTTGCTCAGCTCTTTCACCTTGGTGTCATTCTTTTCCCTCTGTGCAAGCCCAGACTACAAGGGACAGTCAGCAAAAGAGGAAACAATAGCATCTGGAGCTCAGACCAGTGTGCTTTACTCTCCTGTGTTCTTGGTCAGTGCATGAGATGTGACTGGAGATGTTCACTGAATTAAGAACTAGGAGCCCAAGCTTCTGCTGGAAAGGCATGACCCTGAAGTAGCTAAAGTGTGACTTTTTATTCTACACCAGCTACTACTAGGAATTAAATTTTAGAGGAAAAAGATGGGGGAAAGGGTATAAATGGGCACTCCCCATTCGCTCTATCAGTAACCATGAATTCTTTTAGGAGTGTTTATCCCATGATCAAGCGGAATTTAGGTAGCCAACTACAGTTGGAAATAAGCAGCTGTATGAGTGAAAGTGAAAAGTAGGACATGATGGTTGTCATTGATTCTTATTGTGAGCGTGGGACAGCAGATTTAGCCCCCAGTATTAGTATATCTCAGAGTGGTCAAATAATTATGAAGGTCTTATGTCAACATAAGATAAAAAAATAACACAAATGTTATTTTATCAAAACACATATATGGAAATAAGTATGGTGAGGTAACAGATAGCTAGGGTGGGTTGGTTGGCTTGGTTGGGTGGGTGGTTGGTTTGGGTTGGGTTTTTTTTCCCCTTAGGGAAATTTTGACTAATAGAAAAAGAAAAATCCAGAGAACCTAAAAGTTTTGGGCTTTTTTACATGCTCAAGAAGAGCCCAAGATTTTTCCTCAGATTTTGGTATTTCTTCAAAAACATTTGTTTACTTGAAACTACTTTCACCCTACTGAGACAAGTTATAGACAGAATAATTTTTAATAAGTTTCTATGAACTCAGTGTAACACTGGGAAACTTGTGACTCAGCTTCTCAGCAGGTCTGAAAAACACTCTTCTGACTTCAAATAATAGGCTCCAGTATCATTCACATCAGTGAAAATAGGCTGATTTATGTTATTTAAAGAAACTGTGATCCTGAAATAGATATCAAATAGAAGTATGATATATAACTGATAACTGGAGCTATGAAAAATCCAGAGTACAAGTTTGTGACTGTGGATTGTTTCAGCTTTCTTAGTACATAAACTGATTTTTTTTTTTAAAGAGGCTTCTAGCAGTTCTAAGTGATTTCTGAACTAACAAGTATGAATGTAACACCTGGTTTCTGACCCACTATGTCGGAGATTACCAAGAAAGGCTTATGTCTAGATTCAGCCATGATTAATGACTAAGAAAAAATTATAAATGAGGTATTGGGATCAGTTGCACCAAAGACTGTAGATAAGGTATTGTTTCAAATTCAAATGCCTGATTACCTGAACAAGAATTTATCAATTCAGGCAAGGTAGCTTATCAATTACTTCTCACTTTATTTTGGTATGTGCATTTAGTTGTTTGGTATACACAAAGAAAATTGTTCATTTGAACTTCTGATGTACCGGTGTACACATTGGCTTTGTTATGTTGATACAAAAACCTTAATTATAACTGTTCTTTAGTCCTGATGGGTACTAACAAAACCTGACTTGTCAGATTGAAAAACTAGCATTGCAGGAACATACATGTTTATGTACAATAGTGTGTACTGGCTAGTTTTTCAGCTACAAGTGAGTTGAAACCAAATGATGAGGGACAGCACCTGGAAGTTGTGCATAATGGTGAACCTATCATAAGGTATCTCCCTTTGTCCCCTGGGATTCCACTGGTACAGACGTAATGTGTCTTCCTCCCTGAATATGAAAGCTATAAAGCTGGTCACCAGAACAGATTGATTATATGATTTGATAAAGAATTCATGACAGAACAGGATGGATAAATACTTATGTGTTCTAACCACAAGTAAGGAACTTGTTTTTCAGTGAAATAAACCATAGGATCTCCTATGATGTGGTGTCTGCATATCCATATATTACTTTAAGCTTGATAAAACCTGACCAGTGGGGAAGTTAGGTTGTTCAGAGTGTTTAAATGCCCTGTAGAGGTAAATGTCTGTGCTGAATACAAGCTTGTGGAAGTTCTCATTCTTTGTTTTTTGCCAGTTTGTCATTGTTCTTTGCCCCCACCCCATCCACCCACCTCTCCCCCCCAAAAAAAAAAGTGCTTGAAATACTTGCTGAGTTTAGAGAAATTTCAGTTCAGTCCAGTGTCCTTCCTTCTCAGTTTTCATCTGTTTTCTTCATGGCTGGCTTCAAGCTTGTTTTAGCAGTGTAATCTGTTTAACTGACTATTTGCAGAGTCATTGACCAACTTGAAGAGATTTGACAAGAGATTAAAAGTCTTTAGGATAATTAAATTTTCACACACTTTATAAAAAAATAAGATAGAAATTAGGGAAGAAAGCAAGTTTTAAATATTCTCTCTTGATTCTGTTGGTTGGTTGTTTTCAATCAAACGTGGTGGTCTGCAAAGCTGCTAAAATGTTGCATGGGAGGAGAGTATATGTGTGTAGGGGCCATAAAAAGCCTTAGGATAGTTGAGGTAAATAGTCAAATAGTTAGGAGATGTAAGCCTGTAGAAATAGGGTGGCCTAAATTTAAGGGCTCAAAAAGATGTTTATTATCCATTTTTTCATTGTTTAAGCCCATGAATAGTCTTCTCAGGCAGATCCTGTGTTGTTTCAGGATTTCACTGGGTCTAGGTGCTATGTTAACTAGGCTAACTGCTCTGCTCTTACAGCCCTCCTGCTAGGCAGTCCTCCTTCAAATACTCTTCTAAAATTATTGCATGTTTTCAGCTGTGAGGAGAACTTACAGGTCTCATGGGATCTCCCTGTAGATTCAGTACCATTATATTCCCTCACTTTATTCATGAGCTTCGTTCCAGCAATAATTCTAATTGTTTTTAAAATAATTACTGGATTTCACTTTTCTTCCTTACTGTAAATGTCAGGGACTTGTATGTATATGAGTAAACAGTTTTTCTTGATACAGGTTTCTAAAAATTAAGATTTTTTTTTTTCCATAAATAAAGATGTTTAGGGGTAAATTTTGGGCTGCTTCAGAATAAAAAAAAAAGTTATTTCCTGTCAACCTTTTTACTTCTCACTCCTTTTGCAAATGCATTCTCAAGAATCTTACCAATAATGTCACTGATATCTATACCTGGCCTGCTGCGTCAAGGGTGTTAATTACAGAAGGGATGGAAAAGCAGGAGTGGAAACGGATGAAGAGGCATCTACTTGGATGGGTCTGTTAGCAAAGTAGCAAGGCAATTTGCAGTACGTGAAGAGAGAACTGCATCTGCTTAATGAGTGTCAGAATTATACAAAGCCAGGTAAGTGAGGATGAGCACAAAAGAAGAATTTACAGAGATTCACTCTGTGTTTTGGGGCTTGGTCCTTACTTTTCTCCTGATTAAATTATCCATAGCCCTTGGCAATTTTAGGTGCAAATCTACCATGTAAGAAATAAGTCTGTTTATATAGGGCTTGCAGTGTGCTGGGGGTAATGTAGTTAGCTGAGCGAATAAGGTATCTGTTTGCAGGCATGTAAAACAATACACTAGCCATGTAAGACAGTAATTTCTGGGGTTTTTTTTAATGTTCCTTAGCCAGCACATGATTTTTAATGCATTTTCTGCCAAATCACTTTAAGATTTTTGTTCCAGCAGCATGCATAACCAGGCACAGCCAACCATGTAGACCTGTGCAGAATAACTTGTTAGAGAGTTTTAGCTCCTGGTTTGTGACCTACTTATGCTTAAAATGAGACTTACAGATGAATGTGTTTTTTCTACATATACACCTATGCTATGCAGAGCAACTCTTAAATTTAACTTTGCTAACTATTGTGCAAATTCAGTGCATTTTATTTTCACAGTCTGGAATAAAAGTGCTATGCTTTACTTTAAGTACACATTTTGCATAACCGTATTAAGTTCCATATATTTTCTTAACATGCAGAATGTATAAATCTATGTGGCTGCAAAAACATAAGCAGAACATATTACTCTGTTAAAAGTAAAGCATAGTCCCAGCAGTGAACAGCATCTGTATATTGATCAAGCCCACTGGTGGCTTTGTTTTGGGAAAAACAACTTAACTTTAGCTTGGGTGGTTTTTTTTTTTTTTTTGCTATAATTCATGAAGTATGAGGAAATATTAAGCAATAAGGCTCTCTAGAATCCAACATTTAATGCTTTAAGATATTAACATTTTTATCATACTAGGCTAAAAGAAAAGCCATAAAATGTTCAAATTTATAACGCTGCAGCAGAGATAAACTCCTAAAATGATAATTTAGCTGTTTCTCTGTCAGTCAAAACCAGCAGTTACAGTTCAGTAACCAGATCCTAATTCTCAATTCATCCCTCTTAAAAAATGAAAACCTCAAAGTTTTCTTAATTAAGCGGCCCATTTTCCATTAGTGTAAGGAAAGCTTCATAAGACAGAGAGATATTGACTATGCGCCAACCCCTTTTCATGGTTCTATCCTGTGTGGAATTGGACAGTAGCAGGGCCAGGAGAGGCTCCAAACTGGTGCTAAGGAAATCAGCAAGGAAATTATTTAATTCAAGGGAGAAGAATTTATTTTTAGCCCCCACATATGCAGTAGGATTTGCTGAAGAAAGTAGTGGCTACTGTCATAGATGTGGCAATGAAGAGGGAAGCAGCAGGCTGCCCTTTCCTCTTCTGGAAACCCCAAGAAGAAAGGAAGAAACATAGATCTGCTGCAGCAGACACTGGGGATGGGCTTTGGGACATACACCATTTGTTAAAATATCAATCTCTTTCCAAGTGAAACGGTTATGATACAGGACAATCAGTAACCCATCTCGGGTTTTTTGACTGCTCTTGCTACACAGGAAAATCAAACCAGAGTCCTGAGCTGAAAGCTGGGGCTGCTGTGGAAAATGTGCACAGGAAGGACAAGAGAGGTGGCCTGAACAGTTTCCATTTTCTCAATGGAAGATTAAGGGTAAAATCAGGATTATTAGAAGTGTGTATTGACTTACTAAAATCAAACCAAAGTTGTTTTTTCTTTCTACTTTTCCAAATTACTTCTTGGTTTCAGGAGAATACAGACAAGCTACCAGTTGTAGAAATAGTTGCTCCCACTATGGGTGGCCCCACAGGACAAATGACTCTTGTAACTTTATATAATTATGAAATAAAACAAGAACTAGAGGGTATTATCTTAATATATCTGTGGTGTTTTTTTTTTCCCCTAGATAGGTTTTGAGCTATAATATTATACGGCTTGTATAATGTGGAGTCTTTTGTAAGCTTAATAATTAATCAATATTAAGCAAAGGTAGGTTGAATGAGAAAAAAAAATTTTTGTCTTTTTGGGTTTTTTATGAACTTAGAAGTAAAACTACTCAAAAACTGAGCTACCCTACACTGGGGGGCTCTGACATGTCAACTGACCATGATGCTGTGTGATTCTGCTGCAAAATCAGTAATGAATGTTGTTTCTATATATTCATACTTCAAGAACTGCATTTTCAAAGATATTTAAGCTTCTACTGACAAAATCTTTTTCAATAGTGTTTTCTGCAGCATTTTCATGGGACTTACTTAGGGAACCTAACCCCTAACTCTAACCATAACCCTCACCCTAACCACTAACCCACAGTTCCAATAAATGTAGACAATTCACTAATGTGCTTATCTGCATCTTTGGGTGCCTAAACACTTTTGAGAATATAATCTTAAATTACTTCTCTGAAGTAACATAAGAGCTTATGACAGACTGCCATCATTTACATGCGCTAACAGTCATAATCTATTCCCTATCCCCCCAGAACATCCTTTAAAAAATACTGAATAAATCACCTATGCCTAAATAATTACATGTTCAGGTTGTAAACCATTAAGGTCCATTGATTTATTACAAACCTTTAGAATATGATGCTATGTTTTTGTAAACATTCCCAGGCATATCAAGAAGCACTACTTCTGCCAGAGAAACAAGGCAGAGAAATGGTATTTCTGTGGGTTTACCTTATTCCTCAGGTTCTGCAAAATATATATCCAAGTGAATAATGATGTTCTGTTCCTCACAAAATGAAAACTTTGTTTAGGTATGTTGTTTACTCCACCTGGAGGAAGCATAAAACGTGAAAATTCCTTATATGAGTACTTTGATAATGGTAGTGGTAAAAGATGAAATGGTTGCATTCTGCTGTCTTAAGTAGAGTGCCAG
This sequence comes from Eurypyga helias, assembly GCF_000690775.1. Lineage (NCBI taxonomy): Eukaryota > Metazoa > Chordata > Aves > Eurypygiformes > Eurypygidae > Eurypyga > Eurypyga helias. Next base: position 19,998 of record NW_010259706.1, read on the forward strand.
GGTGTCATGAATAGTTAAAAATTTCTCAAACTAAATGGTAAAACCTTGTGTTAAAAGCTCATGCATTTTCCAGTTCACTGTACAGATTCTTCTCACAGAAAAGCGATTTAGTCCATACTGCATTTTTAAAGCTGTTATCAGTGACATAAATGGTTTGACTATATTTAAAGTTAATGTATGTCTTTCATGTGTGAATATTATTTTTAAGAAAAAGGAAAGGAGGGAAATAAAAATATGAAGCTTTTTTTTAATGCCTTATTAATGAACTTTAATTTTTAGATTCCATTGCTAATGTGATAGAATTTAATGTCTAGTGTGTTCTGCCACCTATTTACCATTGATTTTGAAAAGATCTTTTGGCATGTATTTGTAGGATGCTTATTTTTTACATGTTGGTTTGCAATGTGCTCAATGCATGAAACCTTAATTTTTACATGGTTTCCTAATTATTCTGCATGTGATGCAAGATGCAGTGGTTGTTGCATGGCTGCATATCAGACTGAACAGACCTGTCTAGTTACTGTTTTCACTTCATGACAAGCATCTCGAACACCTTACAAAAGGGGAAAGGAGAATTTCTGTCTTTATGACCACTCATGAAAGTAATTTCTAGCCAGATTGACTGAAAGGACTTCTTCATAAGTGGCTCTTCCTCCCACACTCTGTCTGTTCTGAGTATGAGTGCATAGATAGGCACCCAGCACAGTGCTCTGGATAACCCTATTTTTAATTTTATAACTGATACTCCAAACTGATCTTGATTCCTAACCATAAACTTATACTGGCAAGTTCCAACCTAAATACCTGGTAATTTATACTCCCCTGCTTCCTGCGAATGACATAGTAAGTTATAAATTAAACCAAAGATATTTTGGCTTGTACTGTTTGTGCTACATAGCACAGTAGAATATAATTTTTTTGGTTCTTCATTGCTCACTGTGGTAGGTTAACCTTGGCAAGATGTGCAATGCCTACCCAGCAGCTCCCTCCTTTGTGTGACAGAAGAGAATGTAGGATAAGAAAGTTAATGTGTCCAGATAAAGACATTACTATTGCGGGTGAAACAGACTTTACTTGTTGAAAAATAATATAATTTATTGTCAGGTAAAATAGATTTGGGTAGTGAGAAACAAAGACAAACATTACAACAATGTCTTTCCTCCTCCCCTTCTACCAGGATCAACTTCTACCTCTCCTCTCCCAGTAGCACAGGAGAGACGGGGCAGTAAGGTCAGCACATAGTCATTTCTCTGTATCACTGCTTCCCCTCATCCAGCATGGGATCCTCCTGGGCTGCAGTCCTTCAGAGATGTCCATCTGCTTCATTGTGTTTTTTCCATGGGCTGGGGATCCCTGTTCCACACCTGGCACACCTCCTCCCCCTGCTCCTCCTCTTATCTTAGTGCTCGTAGGGCTGTTTCTCACACTTTTTTCCTCCCTCTACTGGGTAGTGGTTTGCATTTTCTTACACCAGTTTACTCCAAGGCTGCCTCCGCAGCCTCCCACTGCCAGTGCCTTGGCACCTGCACCTGCTATGCTTGCTCAGACACCAGCACTGAGATCTGCGGGTACTTCTTCAGTATAGAGACCAACTTAGCAAAACGTATAGACGTATAGCTCCAATTACTTTCAGGACCTTGTACAAATCATAATGTACGCCCACCATCTTCTACTCTGCAGTATCCACTTCTCTTGAAAGGTATCCCCTAAAGCCTGAATTGAAGGTTTCTCCAAAAACTTGGGATAAAATTAGAGTTTGAAAAGATGTCCTAAGATGTAATTTTCACACGTAGTGTTCCCTTAGCCCCTGTGCTTAGGGACGGTAAGCATGGGCAAGCAATCTAAAAAAGCATAAATAGTGGAACATTAAAACTGAAACGTGTAGGGGATTTGTTTTTGTTTTGTTGCCACCATATTTGAAGAATGAAGGCAGAATATAGTATAAAGTACAGCATAATTTTTTCCTGCACTTCAGATAGAAATATGCCTTTAAGAGGTATTGGTTTGAGCATCATGATAAAGAACAAAAAATCTTCCCTTGAAATGTCTGGAAGAGGAATGCGTTTAACTTACGTTGTCAATGTAACACCACCAGCATTTACAGGCCCCAAGAGTACTTTGTTTTCCATTCTTTAATATTTGCCTAGTTGGGCAAGCAGAGTTGCACACCTATCACAGTGTTCCCAAGGGTCCAGTGCATCATTGCTGAAATCTACACATTGCATCTCTCCACTGCTCTGCCGTGATCTTGTAGCTATGTGAGTAAATAGGTCATTTGAATATTATTTTTTTCCGAGCATGACAAGTTTGAAAAGCCCTGTCCAAAATAATTTTTACAAAGTTGACTTGACACAATGCACCTAGAAGATGGGAAGGGGGAGAAATAATTAAAGCCACAAACACCAAGTTTTTTCCCCTTTTGTTTTCTGCCATGAGCAGGATGTCATTGTGCTGGACACCACACAGAACACAGGATTAGAGTCAGGTTTTGACATAGTCCTTTGTAATGAAAGGGGCCATGGATGCTTATTTTTCCACCAAAGCTTTGCTGATAGAGCTGTAGAAATAATTTCACAATTATTCTTTTTATCCACTACCATGCACAAATTCACTCTGTATTTTTACTGCACATTAAACAATATGTGTTCGTAAAATAGTTGCAGAAATACACCAGAAAAAATAATTAGCTTTCTGGACCAGTCTCTGCATTTTTCATCAGAATGGTTTCAGCCTCTGCATTGGATTTCACAGTATGGTGACTGTAGCTGCAGGAACACTGTGGGGCTCTATTTGTGAGAAGTCTCGTGAATTGAATCCCATGGTTCTGTCCACAGGGGGTGACTAGCAATGAACCAGTCCCTGTATATTAAAATATACTGAAGTACATTTTCAAGGGCAACTGCCAAATGGTTTTCCTTTTTCACAATTAACAGCTAACTTCTCCCACTCCCTTCAAAGGCACAAGCCTCTTATTTAAATCCATGACTTTGATTATTTCAACAGGCCCAGTAGTATGAGTGTTTTCCCTTCTGGGACTAGCTGTCTTTTCCCCTGTATCTTTTAGAAGATTTTTGTCATTGATTGTGGACAAATATCTCTTGTCTACATTTGCTAACATATACAGCCTGGAATGTAAACCACTACCTTTTATGAGTAGGATCATGAGGCATATTTAATGTATTTTCTTAAATGCCAACAGGAATACACAGAATATATCTTCATTGGCATTTTAGTTCTGATCAGAAATGTGCTTTAGCAGTGAATCTCTCCAAATCATTTCCTGTGCTATGGTTTTAGAGCAGATGGACTGGATTTCTGTTGGGTGAAATTAAACTGGACAATGTACTCCAGGAACAGTCATAATCCTCCCTGACTTCTTACAGTCATTCAGTCAACAGTACAGGTATATAGCTATATATACCTGAGATAAAAAAATTACAAATAGATATAGTCTAGATATGAAGTCCTCAGAAGGAGCTGTTTCACTCAGCAGAACTGCATAAGATGGACTGACCCAATACTAAGTCTCATTAAAATCAATGGCACTTTGATAATTTTCCCAAATATAGGGTGAAATAACCTTATCTTTTCCTGAACTGACCAAGAATTTGCATCTCCGAGAAGGCAAATAATAATAATTTAAAACTTTGGTTTTAATAGAGTTGCTTTCCACTACAAAGTTCTAATTAACTCAGCCTAATTTCTGAATGAGAATCAGTCCAAGATCCATGTTTCTTGAAATATGCAAGTATTTCTGCTTTGCCTAAATAAAAAGCAGTAACAAAAAAACCCCACAACCAACCAACAAAACAAAAACAAACAAAAAAAACCCCCACAAAACAAACAAACAAAAGAACTTATGTAATTTTGATAAATTTGCATAGTTTTGGGGAGAAAATAAAATTTGACAAGCACATAACTTTTCTATAATGTCATAAAAAATTATTTGGCTCAACTGAAATTATAAATGAAGGGTTTATGCATCTTTTCTTCTATTAATTCCTTGGATTTTTTTGTGTTGTTGTCTTACAAAGCAAAATTCTGATGAAAGGATTGGATAAAAGGTAGTGTGCTTCAAATCGCTGGGAAAGTACATCCTTGGCTGACAGCTGACCTGCCATTTATAATTAATATCGAAACAGCAGTAAACCAAAATGACTACTTTTCACCTGATGTAACTTGTCTTCTGTCTTGTCCTCTTTAAACCTCTTTCAATGCACTATATCTATTGGCATATCCTTCTAAAATCTCTTTCAGTACTGTGCTTTGCTCTCTTTAGCCAGTTGATCCCACTTTCTCACACTAATTTTGTTTAATTGAACAACGTTCTCTCAATTAAAAAATAATTAAGGTGGAATTTCACTTAAAATATCTAGATATTACCTTCTTTCCTGTTTCGCTCAGGAAGACAATCTGCTGGAACAGCTGTGTGAACGATAAACATACCTTGTATTAAGAGGCTAAACTGTTTTAACCATAATAAAAATTATCCTAGTACTTCAGATACCCAGAAGGATCTTTTCACTGTCCTTCTTATCTCTCTTAAATCTCACAGAGAAATGAGAAATCTCTTCATATTTTCTCCTGGATCTAATTTACATATTGTCAGCAATCTTGGCTGGTCTCAGAAACTGACATATGCAAGAGAATTAAAAGAGAAATAATAAGATTAATTATGAAAGAAATGGATATTTGTGAAGAACTTGCACAAAGCATGTAGGAAAATAGAAAATGTGGCAGGTAACAGTTGTGTATGTATATCTTCTTTTAATTTAAGTACATAAATGTAATTACTGTGTCTGAAATCCAATTATTTGGAATTCTAGATATTTGGGAAGAAAATTCTGTCAAAGTCTTTCCATCCTTTTATTTTTATTATTTCCATCCTTTTATTTTTATTGAATATGTAATATCAGTGGAGGCAATACGATTCAGCACAGAATCTAAGTTCCCTTGGCTAACTCAGAAATATATATATTTTATATAAATAAATATGTATGTGTATATATGCTATGTATTATGTATATATAAAAAACCTTTGGTACATGATGTCAGATCATATTAGTAGCAACAGCAGGTTAGTACTAATTTAAACTTTCATTAGGTTCCTGCTAGTATCTCTTCAACTTCATCATTCCCTGACAAGAACAAGGGGAAATGATGTGCCACTTTTCATTTTCCAAATATGCTACATTTTATAATGAGATTAATGTTCTTAATCCCTATGTTTCAAATGCAGGCTTTATAAAATAGAACGTTTTAAATAAGAGTGAGGTGCAACGGTCTACCCTGTTCTAGAACTGGCCAGTCGTAAGTTAGGATAAGGAAAATGAAATTCGTGACAATTAAGGATTGTTTTAGAGAAAAGTAAGCAGGCCATATGTATGTCTGTGTATATATTTACTCATATATATTTATATATACACACACATTTTTGTCCTGTTTCTACTGAGTACTTTTGAAAAGCATAAATGTTCAGAAATAATTTTTTTTTTTTGAATTATATATTGAGATGATCTCTAGTGATTGCTAGTTCTGCTGGTATTTAATGAAGACTGGAAAGCTCGTTATGTGCCTATGTGATAAACTCCCCTGAGATGGCATGGCAAATATTAAACCTGCTGTATATTCTTGATCTGAACCATAAAAGCAAGTGTATAATCAAATGAAACAGGCCTATAAAGTACACTCACACTTCAAAGCTTGTGATTAAAATGTCTTTGTTGGATTCAATGGTTATTGGGCTTCAATGATTTCTAGAACAAATGTGCTAATTTTACTCAAGGCTTGATTTGTCCCTTTCCAGCAGCCATAAGGATCTTTCTGTGGGATTTCCCTGTATACAAGCATAGGACAGTGGATCTAGCCGGCAAGGTTTTGAGAGGTATGTGGTGGTGTAATAGACAACAAGGCTTAGCCCTATGGAGGCAGCTTGGTATTCTTCCTCATGTGAAATGAGCAGCCAACATCAGCTTCCAATCCAGACCTGGTGCTGGTGGTGCCCAGCTGGTGGATATAATGGGCAGAGAGGCATTTTAAGGCTACAGCTATGCATACATGTTATCACAATATAGGTTAGTGTCTGAATTTATACTGAATTAGCTGGGTGTTGGTAGTTGTTTGACCTCTCTTTTTCAGTTTCATAATCACAAATTTTGCTGTTTTCACTGGGACAGAATTAAAATTCTTCATGGTAGTTTTTATGGTGCTGTGTTTTGGATTTCTGATGAAAGCACTGTTGATAACATACTGATGTTATAACTATTGCTGAACAGTTCATATACAGAGCCAGGGCCATTTGTGCTCCTTGCCCCACCCTGCTCTGCCCTGCCATGCCAGCAACTGTGCTGGGGGAACACCAGAAGGTGAGAGGGGACACAGCTGGGACAGCTGACCCCAGCTGACAAAAGGTATACCCCAGACAATATGATGTCAGTGTCAGCAATAAAAAGGGGGGTGAGGTGGAGGTTGGCTACAGCTGCCATTGCCTGGGGACTTGCTGGGCATTAATCCAACCATTGGTTGGTGGTGAGCAATTGTGTTTTTTGTTTTAATCACTTGTTTTTCTTGGTTTTGGTCTTTTTGTTCTCTGTGTTGTTTTCTTTCTTTTTTTCTTTTTTTTAAAATTATTAAACTATATCTCAACCCATGTGTTTTTGCACTTTTACCCTGACAATTATCTCCCCCATCTCACTGAGTGGGGGAGTGAGTGAGTGGCTGTGTGGTGCTCAGCTGCCTACCAGGGTTAAACCATGTTGCTGTTGTATGTATGCGAGTGTGCATATGGATTATTCCAGTGAAATAGCAAAGATACTATAAATCTATATCTCTGCTTGCTTTGCTGTGATATGTGTTGTCCTCCTCATACATACATCAAACTCTTCCTTGTGATGCTAGATGCTGGAAAGCAAATTTCATTGATAGCATTAAAATATGTCATGAAGAAGTGCTATCAATATATTTTTCCCTTCTCCTACTACATTTCCCTTCAGGGTTTCCAGCAGTGGGTATACATGGGCTCCTTTTGCTGTAAATAGCACATCCCTGCATAAGAACCTAAATGATAAATCTACTGTTTAGTATTGCCTGATTTCCAAAAATGAGCAAATATTTAGTCCAATAAACCACAAAGAAAAGCAGAAAAATACAGTTATGAAGAAAGGCTGATGAAAGGTTAGATGGAATGCCAGATTTCCGAATGACACAGGAATATTTCATAGCAGTGGGATTATTGAGTGCAGTCAGACAGCAAAAGTGATATTTATATAACATGCAACTTCTATGAAATAGTCTATGAAAAGTTTGACACTGAAAAAATCAGATGAAAAGCATAAACACAAAGATTTTAAAATAATCTCGAATGTAGGCTGTATTGTGCCATCAGTATCTTTCAGTGATTTTGACAGTCATTTCCTCTTTTAAAAAAATCAGTGGAATAATATACTTATGTATTCAGTATAGGATAAGTGTACTGTATAAGTAAGAGCAGTGTTCACATTTTCAATGCACAGATACCATTTCAAATTGGCATATTTTTATTCCATTTTGACTGGTTTTGTTAACAATTCCATGAAGCTCTTACTTATGTAACCAATACCAAAAGTATATTATTTTACTTCTTTTATCTTCTGGTACAAACTTTGGAAACATAAAACAGTATTTCTGATTCTGCAGCTTGTCTTCCTTGTGAATAATCATGTCAATCCCATGAACAAAGTGTGAAGTGTTACTGCCAGAATATCCTGTTATGGGAAATTCTCCTCCTACTTTGCACAGATCTAAATTATTACATAAATGATTATACAGAGCAAATAATCTCATAAGGAAAACAGGTGAAAGGGTGAACAACAAAAAAAAAAAAAAGGGGAAAAAAAAAAAAAGGCAGCACAGTCTTCCAAAAGTAAAACAAACAGTTGGTAAATTCAGAATAAAATAGTACTTTCCTAGTCTCCTTTCTTCCACAGCTATTTATCCTCAACAACTGTTTCACTTTAATTCTTAATCCTTAAACACTTGGGGGAAAAAATTGGCATTGATTTAGTTGGAATGAGACTAGATCCTTTTTTGTGAGGTGCTTTGAGTTCAAGTAGTTCTGGGTCAGCATTAAGATTATTGGTTAGATCAGTATGTTTACTTCTTAAATCCAAACAGGTCTGCCTGTATTATGTACTGTCTCATTCTTATCTTCAATACTTACTTAAAGTGCTACTAGATTTAAGTGTAAGGAAAAGATTTTGAAGAATAGATGATAATACTACAGTAAAACAAGCAAACTCAATGTGAAAAATGCATAGTTAGGAAATAATTATTTTTCTCCTCCAATTTCACAACAATCATTAAACTGTATTACATGTTCCACTTAATAATTTTTCTTAACGTTGCAAAATGCATTTCTTTTGGTTCTAAAAAATAAATGGTCAATGATTCACATATATTAATTCAGGAACATCTGCCTGCTTACAGATAAGAGTCAGGGGAGGAAGACGACTGTGTAGCTCTTTCTTGAAAAACAATGTTTTCCAACATTGAAAAAAAACCCCAACCATGGGGAAGTAGTTGATTAGTGGATTGACTTTATTTCTCAGATGCTATTATGTGGAGAAATGTTGAAGTACTTTACATCTTTGCTCTGTCAGTGTCTAATCCTGAAGTATTTCAGAACTGTTGATCTTTCAAACTGTTGATAGTCTAAACTGAAGAAGTGTATGAAGTTCTAGTCATTTGTTTCATGGTGAAATTAAAATGACCTCCATATTGTGTTTGGCTTTTGTTCTGCTTTGTCTGTGGATTTTAATTTTTATTCTTTTTGTTATTGTAGAAAACCAACTTATTTATACTGAGTTCTTGTAAGGTAAGGAGGGAAAAACAAACAATCAAACAAACAAAAGAAACAAACAAAAATGTCTGTAATCCCAGAAAGGAATGTTGTATAGTGTGAGCTCAAGAAAAACAATTGTGGTTGTTTGCTCACATTTTTTTTGTTTAAACATAAACTACAACCCATTTTGGCCTCATTTATTGAATTGGTAAATACTAGTTGGGGAGAGGATGTAATTATTGTACACTGTGACTGTCCATTCCTCCCAAAGTGATTTAGCTAGCATAAATGGTAATGTGTAACAAATGTATGTTGAACGTATAATGCTATTCCTTGCAGTACTTGTTATCAGAAGTTGTCAATGTCAGAATTCTATTTTCACATACAAATTATTTTATTCTAATTACATTAAATTAATTTGACCAGAAAAAAGAGAGATAGCAGTGTGGGGAGAATGTGAATGATAGTCTACAAGCATGCAGAGAGACAAAATAGAATTAGTGTTGAATTTTTTTAATGATTGTCCTTTTTAATAGTTGGGTGGGGTGGTGACTGAGACTGTATTTTCAATTACTCTTCAGGTCATTAATGTTGATTACATTCTTCTTCTAACCATAAGTCTTTATTTAATGAAAATGTATGCCACCCACTAAGCAGGCATGTAGTTAGGGAACAATACAGCAGGATTTGATTGCCCTATTAACAATAATCATCATGAGACTTTGGGAGTAATAATTTAATGACTTCTTGCACTCTTGTGCTACTTTTTGGTGTTGTTCATTTAGCATGTACTACAGTGATATCTCTAACGAAATTAAAACTTGCCAGCAAGTATTATTAGTTAGAGATAGACAGGGATTGAAATACCAGACCTAACAGGGCTCCAGTGACTGTCATTAAAATACCCATGGACAAGGTAACTTAATTTGAACAAAGCAGGGTGGCCTCTCAGAAATGTAATAAATAATTTCCGGTGACTGGCAGGGTTCATGTGGAGGCAGTTGGTGGGGAAAGAATAGGGAAATGTTGTTTTGTTTGTCTTTCCCCTCATGATTTAGTTGTTGGCAGCCCTTTGGATGAAATTCAAGGCAGGTGGCACAGAGCTGGAAGTGACCCAATCAGAGAAAATGGTGGGGCAGCTGAAAGGTTCTCTCCTGTGGGGCTTAGTCTTGCTTACAACTAGATCAGTTGCAAGATTCTCTCTTGATGGGTGTAGTTCTAGTCATGCTTTGTTCCCGAAAGAATTCTCTCTGCTGCACTCTGAATTGACTGGTGGAAATTGTTTTGCAGAGATAAAAAATAAGCTATCAGAGAAGACATTTTACTCCGTCTTATATGAAAAACTACAATTAGGGAAGGTAGGTGCTGTTGTTGTCTGTGCCTTCAGCTCTTCCTTGTGCCAGGATGAGGAACTCTGTGTCTCAATTATCTGGTTGCATAGTTGCATGTATTTTCTCCTCACTCAACTAATTCTCTGAACTTTGTCATACATATTTAAGCTAATGAGTACACTTGGTAAGGTTGTACTAAGCAGGGACCTACTACTGAAAAAACGTCAACTGCAGAAACACTGTGGTCTGAGTGTCCAAATAACATGGACACACAAGAATGTGGAGTCCATTGCCTGGGTGGTGGTGTCTGAGGTCAGCTGCAGGCACGCTCACAAAACCCACCGTAATTCTTTTCCAGAACATTTCTTCCAGCATAAAGTGCACTTCCATCAGTGTATCAAAAAAATTTATTCTTTTGAGATGCTGCTTGAGATTGTGTTTGACTATATCAGTCCAGCAATAGGGACTCTGTCAGTTGGTGGGTGAGTGGTCCTGGTCCATTCCTGTGCAAAGTTAAACTTTTACTGTGGTTTGCTGAAATTAATCAGTAGAACACTGGACTGAAACTCTCAAGGGATTTTCACAAGGTCAATAACCACATCTTGGCTTGGAGGCAGGAGCTAATAGATAAAAAAAGTAAAGAGATAGCTTCCTAGAATCTCACTGGCATAACTGTTGATCAGCAAACCTAGTGAATCTCAGCGTGAGGTCGAAGTATAAGTCATTTTCAGCACTGGCTGAAGGTAAACATCCCCACTTAGAGCTGAGAGGTGGTTTAACAAGCTGTTCTTTATTATATTCTACTAGTTAGTTGCTAACTGCTTCAGAGCCTGACGTTTGTACTCTGTTGTCCGTCCATCAACTGGTCATATTGCAGAACAGAGGAAATTTAAGCTTTCCAGGAGGGCTTATTTACACCCACAGAAAACAAAGGAGACTTAAGCTTGTGATGTTAAACAAATTAATTTTCAGAGTCATAGAATGGTTTGGGTTGGAAGAGACCTTAAAGATCGTCTAATTCCAACCCCCCTGCCATGGGCAGGGACACCTTCCACTAGACCAGGTTGCTCAAAGCCTTGTCTTGCCTGGCCTTGAAGACAGCCAGGGATGGGACATCCACAGCTTCTCTGGGCAACCTGTTCAAGGGCAACCTGTTTCAGCTCACACATAAGTATGGAAAAAAATAACAATGCATACATAATAGAAAAAGGCAATGGAAGTATTCTTTGTCCAAAGCAAGCCACAGGGAATACCTAAATTCACAGTAAAAAGGGAATTTAGGCTATGACATGAGGTCAAAATAATATGTTTATGATTTTCCTTTATCTCATTTATGTTAAGCTGGTTGGATACTTATGCTTTACTCTCTACTGGTGGCAAAACCTCACACTATGTATGTGCTGCAGTAATCTTATAGCTTGCGCAGCATCGCAGCTTTCTTCAGCCCTAGGGTTTCTAATATTGCTTTCACTCTTGCTAGTGTCCTTTGTACTGCCTGACGCAGTTGGTAAAAGTTTGGTTTCTTGACCTCTCCAGGTGAAAAATTTATGGATTATGTGGATTTTAAGATGACTCCATAATAATGTTTTCATTACAATTGAAACACACAAGGTATTTTTCCTATTTTTACATGTAAGAGAAATTGTGCGTATATTTGGAGAACTCTTCACATCATCTCTTTTAACTGCAGTGGATAGGAATACTTCCAGAGTGGGAAGGCTGGGAAGACTGTAAGTAGTTAAAAAGTAGTCATTGTGTCTTAGAAGGTAATAAGAATGTATATGTACTCTTGTTATAACTTTACCATGTATGCCAACATTTTAAATAAAACTCCCTAAAAATATAGAGAATATCCAATATAATTCTATATTTAATATAAATATGGAGTTCTGTGTTTAATGTAAATACAGCAAAAAAAAAGTAGATATACATATGATTAAGGAGGCTATATCCAGCTCTGCACTGAGGCTTTTCCTAAAATCTGTTCAATAAACAGGAGAGTGCTGGTGGCTGCAGCCCTTACCCTGTGACCGGACCTCCTGTGCTGTGCAGCACTTGTAGTCCAAATGCTTCCAGTAACCACAGGCTAGCTGAATATGCACTGTACTGAATGCAGTGCACTGAATATGTCCTCTTTTCCCAGGAAAGATGAGAGTCAGGAGCCAATGGGTGCTAGTAGAGCAGATTCTGCTATCAGGGCACTCT
>NW_010259706.1:32382-51629 GCF_000690775.1 Eurypyga helias
CGGTAGTTTGTTCTCCTGCATGTACCTGGATGGGCACCTGACTCCTGATGAAAGATAAAAATTTTGTGTAGGTGGAAGGGTAAAAACTTGTTCTGTGAAAAGGCTCTTGGAACTCCCCAGTCTTCAAGTGATTAGAAAGGTGGGTTTGGTACCTGTTCAGATAACCTGTTAGTCACAAATGGCTCTTCTTAACCAAGGTGAAGGCAGAAACCCACTGGTTTTGACAGATGCTGGAATATAGTCCTTCAGCAATATAGGTTAATGTTTGAGCCTTAAGTATCTTATGTATCTTTCAGGGTCCAGGCTTTTGGTTTTGAATTGTTTAATCTTTGCTGCTCTTCAGTAATGTCCATTTCTGTAACTGACACCTTATCTCCCTATTACTCTTAAGATAACAGAGGAATAAAACTGACCCAAATAGTCATTAGATAACCAATTGCTATCTTGGCAAGTATTAGAAATTAGTATAATTTTTTATGAACTTCTAATGTTGTATGACAGGAAATGTGAGGACAAAACCTAGTACTAAGCAGATACAGTAGAGAGCAAAAGGAAGTATCAGACTGAACAGAGCTTTCCAACAATGTGTGCAACAAAATTAATGTATAATTCTCTCACAAACTGTTTGTCTTAAAAATTAATAAATATGAGTGCCAAAATCTAGTTTCTGTGCAAGCTTATAGCTTTACAAGAAGGAAAATTCAACATGTTAAGCCTTGTGATTGCGGTGCAAGTGTCAGTACAAGATTAGATGAGAGAAAAGAAGTGAAAAAAAAAAAAATCTATGCGAGATTTGATGTCTTATAAGGTGGTATACAGCATATCAGTATTGAAAGGCAGTGTAACAGGAAGTGTTATGAATATCAATCATGGAAAGCATTTCTTTATATCCCCTAAATTCACACATACAGTGTGATTGGCATACAATGTCAAAGTTAAAGTCAACTTTAATGGAAGCAGTATTTCAACCTTGATGCTCAAACCCAACCTGCTGTTTTCTTCTATTTGCAATATATCATAATCTCAGCTCAAAGAGAAAAGGTGTTACTTGACGGAATTTATCATGTTCAGGAAACATGCAACATGCTGATGACTCGTGTGGAGTGATTCTGGTCACACAGTAAGAGCTACAGTGCTGCAGTGGTGTCTGTTAAGACGGACTTTTGGTCATTTCCACAAAATTCTGGTTTATGTGCAATAGTGGGAAAGAGAGTGTCCCTTACAAAAAAGAAAAATTATTACAGAAAGGTGTTTTTTTTTTTTCATACTAAGTGTGGTGCTACAGGATGTCTTCCTAAACTCTAGCTATTATTGCTTGATTTAGCTATGAATGTAAATTTTCTTTGCTTAGACTCAGAATCATGTCTCCTGTATTTAACATATATTTTACCTTTATTTGGATCCAGTGAAGAGATGTCAACAGGCATTTTAATCTGGTCAAACATGGTATCAGATGCTTATTATACAAAGTGTATCCATTGCGTTTCAAGAGTTTTGTCTTCTTCATGTGGTTGGTCTTTATTTTCCCCCACGGGCAAGGAGTTCTGTGCATTAATCTAAACATTTAGGGTAAAAAATGGGTCCAGGCATTTTTCACCTGCTACCTTATACAGCACATGCTGTTTGAAAGGGTGCCATTTCAATCTCGCCCTACTAATCTTTCCTAGCTCTTCACTTGAGTGGTTCTTCATCTTCCATCTGTCATATTAGGCAGAGACACCTTTGTCAAGCACCAGGAATTGATTTCTGTTAGATTCCTTCCTTGATTACTCTATCTATTGGTAACCTATATTGCTTACTTGAGAGTATTTTCTGAATATCTAAGGCAGATATCAAAGAGCTTCATCTAAATCTCTTCCACAGAAGAACTCTGACATTAAGAAAATTAAAATCTGGTTTAGTCATACAACATTAAAACTGTTGTTTGACATTTAAAGGATTTTTTGGTGCACATCTTCTGCTAGATTTAGGTTGGGTTGCTTTTTGAATAGTATTTCAAAAGGAAATAAAATCTGCAAGAAAATTTTAGAAGTTTCTCTCAGAAAGTTAAAAAATAAATGAAGCTTTTCTGATGATTATTCATTATAAAGGCTTTTATTTTAATTCCTGATACTTTCCAGAACTTCTAAAGCACAAAAAGAGAATGAAAAGACCTTGGTGATTTGAGGTTTTAGGGTTATAACAACATTGAGGGCAATATGATTAAAAAGCAGTGGGAAGCTTGGTAGATTCAGCTATTCTACATTACAGTTGAAGAGGCAAACCTGAGAAAGTAGGATTTCTCTTGGACTATAATTTTATGTAATGAACATGCTAATTCAATTTACTAAGCTCATATAAATACTCTCTAGGGTGGGGCGGGAGGCGGGTGGGGGGTCCACCACACAAAAAAAACCCCATAACAAACAAACAAACAACCCACAGAAAAGACAGCAAAGAATTTTTATATGATGAAATAAAGAGAACACAGGTGATTTTAGGGGGTTTTCCTTTTATGCTTTGCTCTGTTATAGCTCACATTATGTGCTCAGTTCTTAGACACAGAATGGTGATTACTGCTATCTTACAGAAGTATGTAAATACTGTTCTTTAGCTTTGAAGCTTCTCAAATTTATGTTCTATTTTGGTGCATTTCTAATATCTCCAGAGGCATGAACACTTTTCTTTCTTGTTTATATATCACTTATCTGTCATATAAGCATGGTAATGCTTTTCTGCTGACGTTTTTTCTTTCAAATTACTTTCACTCCACTGCTGTTCAAATAAGGGATTTAGAGATTAATTCATATTGGTGCATCTCTTCTAAAAAATAGTTACGATTCACAAAGATGTTGAGTTCTGTGAAGTTCTAATAGCTAAGAATGTCTGGCTAGAAAAGGATCAGCAGAGCTGCAGGAAAATATTTCCCCATGCAAGAAATGTGCTCCAGTTTAGGATAGTCATAACCTCACCTGCAAAATTTGGGTGAAGAACAATAGAAGTACTAGAGACACACAGCCCTAGAAGAACAGCAAATAGATTGGGGAATACTTTTTTTTTAATCCGAAGTGGAACATCTGAGGGCATAGGCAAGTACTGTGCGAACATCCCAGTAGGATCAGTTGCCAGAACTTTTTTGCACTCCAGCTATATCAAAATAGTACCATCAACATGAATTATCATACCAGTGGTGGTAGAGAGTAACTAAATCATTCATAATGCATATACACCTCATTGTTCTCCCTGAAAAAGAGCAGTCTTCCCATACATTTATGGTTTCAAGTTAGGCAGTTTCCCACATCTACCCACACAGATGTGTGATAGTTGCAACCAGGAAAAAATATCAAATTAGAACCTTATGTAGAAGATGAAGGTTTTGGAAAAATATTCTAGTGAATTAGCAAACCACTGGGACTGAAAACCAATTACTTTAGATGAGTCTGTCTGTTTCAATATTTTATTAATAAAAACTTCAATTTTCATGTCAGTATATTTTTTCCATGTAAAAACCAAACTTTATTCTCATTATGAACATTTTATAGACTCATAATATGAAAAAAAACCCCAACAACCAACCAACCAAATGCTTTTATCAAAACATTGCCTAGCCTTCAACTTTTAAAATTTGTAACACTGAGATACTTGAGAATTTCACAATATGACAAAACTTTCATAAGGCAGAAAAGATATTTTTAACCACATGTCCATATAAATATCCTGTTGGGTGGGGGGGGCGGGAAGCTACATAAGTTATAATGCAACTCTAGTTCATGTGCCGGGGAATCAACCATTAGAACCTTTGCCAGTTTCTTACACCTTTGTTCCCCTTGGCCCCAGTCCCTGTTATTCACCGAGTAATATCTTTCTTAAACTGTATCCAACTGGCTCATTCTATGGGCATTTTTTGGTGTATAGCTGTTTATATTTTCAGACATCTGTATTTACATGAAAAATATAGATGTGGAAGGCATTTGATTTTTCTAAGCACCAGGCTGACTTTTTCTGTTGAATTCATGCTTATATTGTCTATTGGATATAGATTATCTAGTTGAGATATACTGTAATGGATGCTGATATGTTCCTGAGGAATCAAAGGGCACTGGGTTTGTTTCTTTAAAAACAGTATTATATATGTATTCACCAAGATGGTATGAAATTTTTACATTCTTATACATCTACAAAGATTCTGGATGCTTTGATAAGAGCACTAGGAAAACATTTTATATACACTGCCTCTCTACAAACATGATAATATTTGCTTTCTGATATGATCATTGTTGCCTTTAGCAGCATAAAGTCTATCTAGAGCTAAACCAAGACTCTCAGGATTGTCAGTGCATCTGGATCCACTGCTTATCTTAGACATGTCCTGACATACATCCAGGTCTCGTTCCATTGTATCCTGATTCTCCCACAAGAGCAAGTTTTGAGTGGAAGAATAAGGAGAAAGAGTTAGTAGTGTGTTTCATCATGTTGCTTAGTCTAAATAAAGTGGGAGACGGGGACGGTGATATCGATCTGCTTTGAAGTTTGGACACAGCCAATGACATTTTGCAAGAGTTCACCATTGAGTTGATTCTGAATTATATTCTTGCACTACAAATCTTCCCTGTGTTCTCTTGAGTGTAGACCCTATTATGTATTAAATGTCTTTAAAAGAAATCTATCTGAAGGTAGATGATGGGTGAGACATTGAGACTATTCAATTCAAGAGTTTAAAAATCAAGAAGGCTTTTAAATTCTAAACAAGTTTTCATTTTCCCACAAGCTATCTATACATAACCATAAAACCAGACATTAAAGGAAATAAATCTATAAAAGACAAACTTTCCAATGAGAGAACCCAAGGTGAGATGTAACATAAATAAATAGGTTTATAAAAACATTTCCTCCCTACCCACTGTGTCCTGGCAGCAGATATTCTTCTTATGGTTTCTTCTCAGCCTGGGAAAAATGTAATTATGGGAGAGGCAGAAACATCCATGCAGTGCTCTTCATGCCTTCAGGAAACACATCCTTTCTGGTTTCCAACCTGAGGTCTAGCTGGGTGTTTCTTCCCAGCAGTGGTACCAGAGGCTGCAGGATCCACGCCTCCCCAGTGTGTGTGTTCATGCACACAGCACCACAGGAACTGTGTGCGTTTGCACAGTGCCTCCTCCTCTCAACTCCAGGGGGCAAAAGCTAAAACAAGGTAAATAGCCCTTACAAATATCAGTAGATGAATATAACACAGTAAGGTATAAACAGATGAACAGGATTAATTCAAAGATGTAATACAGTTTCAGTTTCTGCATATGAATTTAGCCAACCCATTCCCGCCTGTGAAAGGAAACAAACTGCAAGAAGAGTCACTGGACCAGAAACATCCAAGAAGGCTGTTGCAATGCTTTCGTTTGATGGTTTGGTGTTAGATAGAATGGTCTTTCCATTCAATTTAAAGGCTGCTTCTTTCCTGACTACTGCTAGCTTTGATGCTATGTATTACGTAATTTAAGGTTGGAATTTCAGATAATAAAAATCAGAATTTTGCTGGAGGCACAATAAGATGTGGCTTAGCAATTTTTTGGTGTTTTTCTTGGGTGTAATGACAGTTTTGTCCCAAGCCATGAAATTTCAGAGGTGGTAAGTTGTCACTTCTGTTTTTTTTCTTTTCTTAACAGAGCTTACACCCTGACTTTATTATTTCCTCTGAAATCCTTAAGCCATTTAGCATTGTGCTATCCTATAGCTCAGAGGTGATAGTGATACTGTGTTGCTGTCAAAATAATGGTGACATTGTAGAGATGAGTAAATACATGGTGGATATTACATATACTGTCTCTCCCAGGCAAAGAACTGGAGCTAGAAGAAACTGAATAATGTGTGTATAACCCTTAGGGAATCACTGTGGTCACTACTCTCCTCATTTTATTTTTTCATTATCATTGACATTTCTGAAAATGGAGCTTTGTTAAAGACTTCTGGTTTTTATCAGTAGGGTAGAAAAAGGAGGTTTCCCTGAGGGATAATGCATATGAAAAAAGGAATTATGTGAAACACTGTAATAATAACGTTGTGATGGTATCTTGCAAGATGAGACAGACTGTGCAGTAATGTACTATAGAGGCTATTTAAGAGCCAGAATCTAATGTCTTTACTCATTTTGACTTCAGAGCAACTTGTCCATAAAGTGCTACTCTGTGAGTAATTCAATTGCCACTTAAGGAAGAAAGGGTGGCTTTGTAGCTAGGATAGTCAAAGAAGGTGGACTCTACTCTTAACTTAGTCACTTCCTGTGAAACCTTGGAAAAATGATTTGACCAATCCTATAGATGGAAAACTCACAATATAATGCTGTCTCAAGCTTTTAAACATGTTTATTTTTGCACAGATTAATGCCTGCTACATATTATTTATGCCTATGCTTTCTCACTACAGTGTTCTTCACTCAAATCCCGAAGTATTTCTCATACTCTCGCTGTTGGACTGTCCTTTTCTGGGATCCTCAAATATGCTTCAGCTGGAACCAAATCTTACGGTGACCTATGTGTTGCAACCTGTCAAGTTACTGACAAACACCAGTCTGGTTGTTTCACACTCTGAAGCGTGAAATGTCCCAAATTTGTATGCAAAAGGCAGTGTCTTGGGGTCCAGTCTGCAGGTCCCTAGCTTCAGTTTCTCCATGGGCAAGATACAGTCTGTCGACTTATGAGCATTCTCAGTGGCCACTATGTTGCAGGATCTCAGCAACCCACAACTGGTTGGAAAAAATTTGTTAGTAACTCAAAGGTGCTGTGATACTTCTCTGTGGAAGTATAAATGGTTTAAAATAGTACACCCCTAAATTAATTTCTTTGCTGTGCAAATCAGTGTAGCAACAACCAGCAGCAGGAGTAGTTTTATGAAATAACCATAATGACAATCTAATCTAGCATATGCAGGAAAAGGTGACCTCTGCACAAATCTCTATTTTTTTTTTTTTTTCAGTTTGTGATAATGTATTTATTTATTGCCAGAGATGCTAGGGGTACATTGTAACAAAATGAAATCTACTACTAATATAGTAGATGGTATAGTATAGTAGTCCCGGTAGAGGAGGTTTTGAATAAGAAAATAAAGAAAAGAAAAAAATATATTTATAATGGTATACTTTGTTTTCCCCCCTGTGAATGAGATTTATAGTAGGAAAGTAAATGTTAGCTTGCTAGAAAAAGTCACCAGCCATCCACTGGATATCACCTTTTCGGCTGAAGGGGAAATAGCTTTCCTCTTAACTAAAACTACTTCTTTTATTTGTGTTAAATATATGCATTAACTCAGTAGATTCTCTGCAGCACGTCATAAATTATATATGAAATAAAATAAAAAAATCCATGCACAATGCACACAAAGAATATAAAAACTTTCTGCCATTACTGCAGAACTCTTGTATTTACTGTAATATTAACTCAGATGAAACCAAAAATCCTCACAACACTTTTTCTTCAAAAAGAAGTAGTGTGCGGGTTTGGGGTTTTGGTGGTTGTGGTGCTCTTTTGCTCACTTTTCCTTTTCTCGGTCCAGGAGGTTTCTTTTCTTTTCTAAAATACTATTTATCACTGTACTTTACAAATAAGGCAATTAAAAGCTTAAGGCAGAAAGCTTAGTCCACCTCTTTGGACAGCACTATGTTTTCAGGTGGTCTGAATTATGTTCTTGAGTTAACCAGTCATGAGCCCCAATCCTTGGGCCACATAACCTTCTGTCTGTTTTATCTGTAAAAGTTCCCAGGGTCTCACTGCCTCTCTGCTTTTTGGTGCATGTCATCCATTGCAGTGAAGGTGGCAGTCTTCTGTTGATCTTATTCACCACGTTGCAACAAAAAATGGTAAGTTTTAGTCTTCAGATGTAATATTTCCGTAGAAAGGTGCAGATTTTAAATGAGTCTGCAAAACTTTCTGCTTATTTTGGTTTAGAAAATGTCAGAGGCTTTATATAATCCAAGACCAAGATGCTTTTTCCCACAATGTCAGAGTTGCTTCAATGCAGTCATTGGCAATGCAGGGCATTCAGTGTGTCATAGTTTCCTTTCTTCCTTGTTCTGTAGCTGCAGACCTCTGGCTTCATAGAAATCTTCCCCAGGCTGGAAGGGCAGAACCCACCATGCCGATAATCTGTCTTCTGTACAGTCTTGGTAACCGTTAGATTGCCTTCAGCTTTGGCTGTTGAACTGTGTTTTTCTAAAGCTTTGGCTGTCAAAAGGAATGCAAGGATAGTAAAGGTTGTGTGGCAAAGCTATGGGAACACATACGTATGTCCCAGGCAAAGAAGCTCCATTAATACATTCATTAACAGTAAGTCATCTGCTGTGACCATGGTGACAGCATTTTAGAGAAAGAGCAATACAGTGTTTCTCTTAAAACTCAAATGTTCCAGTTCAGCTTCCCACTCTGAAACTGTATTTTTCATTAATGCAACTGGTTTTAGGTTTACAGCCTCATCAGTGTATACCATTCTGTGAAAAACAGCTGAACTTGATGAAATGTTCCTTATTGTGTGTCTGTGGTTGCAGAAGCTGGTATATCCCTATTTTCATTTCATGAACATCCAAGGTTAAAAAAATACCGTGAACAAAGATGGTGTTAGCAAAAGATTCTTAATTAGACTACCAGCCAGTCTCAACCATTGCAAATACTGCATATTAATATAACTGTATTACACATGAAACTTCCAAAACCTGTATTAAATTCCATAATAAATATTTGGGAAGGAGTGATACAGTTTGCTCAGTGTTTTATTGTTAGTCATTGAAGTCTGTCTGCCCTCAATTCTGGGGAGAAAACTTTCATTTGACAGCTCATTGTGCAGTAACTAATGAAGTAGAAATGGTCAGTGTTGAGCAATATTTTCTTAGAGTAATCCTTCCTTCCCTATGTCATGCCAAGTTATTTTCAGTATCGGTTAAAGTACCTGCAGTAATTTTATAGACTTAGAGGAGCTGATGATATTCATGAAAAATCTGCTACTTCTTTTCTTAAATCTGTCTTTTTGTTGATTTACATTTGTCATGAACTATTTCAAATAGAAGATTTTAATTATGATAATAGCATTGGGGGCAGGGAAAATGTTTCAAAAAATTTTTTGAAAATATTTGTCTTGGTCTAAGTAGCTATTGAAAGATATCTAACTTAATATTTAGTACAAAGTTATTTTACTATATAATGTGATGAATGTGACCTTACTAACTTCCATTCTTCATCCCAGTTTCAAAAGCAACTGCAGAAAGGCATTTGCCATAATCTCAGAGATCCAGTGGAAATTATCTATAAGGCCAGATACCCTGCCTCTCCATCTGGCATTTAACTGAATTCACTAGGTATAGTCAAGACTGAACTGTGTTCAAAGGAATTTTATAGAGTGAGATGACTAAAGGACAGGGAAAATCTGCAGTACAAGGGTTGAACACAGAAGTAGAGGAAACTTCCCATGTTGAGAGGCTTGCTGAACACAAGGCAAAGTGGGTAGAAAGTTGTTTATGGTTGATGCCACAAAAGGTTTTGTTTGTTATTTCTACCACTTTTCTTCTCTGAGTTCAATAAATAAACTTGAACAAGAAATGCCACATCTAACAGCTCAAAGGAGGGGTGATTGCAGACCCCAGAACTTGCAAGGGAGAGAGCCCTTTGTTTCTCAGCACTTCTTCTTGGCCTGTTTCAGAAAGCATGGCTGTGGAAAGAGCTGTGATACAATTCTCCGATTTCCCTTCATGGCGATTCAATATCGGTTCCTATTCCATAGGGCCAATGTTCCTCACAGTAGCACATAGGCTCCTCGGAGTCCTTTAAAAATTAACAGCCCTGATCATTCCCTTCTTAGCCTTAGTTGCTGACATTTGTTCTGCCACCTGCAGTAAAAGAACTTTTCCTTCCATTTCTTTGTGGTCAGACCATTCTGTGATACCCAGGGGTATCTGTCCATTTAGATCCCAGAAGAAAGAAAGAAAGAAAAAAAAAAAAAAAAAAAAACCCAGACCAAGTATAAACAAAAGATAAAGTAAAAGAAATAAATCACATCCCAATGGTGTGTATGCTACTGTAGGTTACACAGAGACAAGGTTTGAGGGGAAAAAATTTAATTTCATTGGAATGTAAAAGGATATCAGGGAAATTCATTCAAGTGTCAAGTTGAAAATCTCTATTCTTCTAAGACTAGAAATCTTACTACACCAAAGCTAGGGTTAGGATAAGTAACCTAATATATTTCTTGTTTGTTCCTTCTCCAAATCAGGGCAGTTTTGTGATGGTATAGCTGTTGGACTGTGAATCACATTGAATGAAAACACTATATTGTTGCAGGAAAAAAGTAACCATACAATGAATTGAAAATTACTGTTATATTCATTTTTTTTTTTTCATATGTTCAGTCATTGATTGTGACAGTTTATAGTCATCATATGATCTGGCCTCATGTTAGGAGGTTTTGGCAGAAGCTAACATGCTGGAAACTCATAGCTGAATATTATATATTGTAAATACTAAATAATACTAAAGATTAGTTGCCAGAGTAAGTCATCTAAATTTAGAACTTTATTTGCATGGATTTTTGGTTGTGTTTTTCACTCCACTGTTGCAGTGTTTCAGTTCTGATTGATTGTCATCACATATCAGTGAACTCTTGTGAGTATGAAAATAAAGAAAAAGAGGAACAGACCAGTCACATTATCATATCACATCTATGAGGTTCAGCAAGAATATAGCATGAATCATATACATAAACAGAGCAGACTTTATTTCAGCTCCAAATTACCATTGCTAGAGATCAACTGGAGATCAGCTGTCTTCTCTCTGCCTTAAGTTTTTCATATTGCAATCTCTGATAATCACTGAAAGTTTTCTGGATTGGAATAAGTATTTTAGAACTTTGGAAGCAGAAATACAGATATAAAAATCTACGATACACCTGTATCTCAGCAAAGTTCAGAGACTCCAGAAACAGAGTAAATGGCTGTCATCAGAAAAGGGTGACAGGAATTAATTTACTCTGTTCTTTTATTTAGTCTTCCACCCACAGATGAGTGAGCAGATAAAAAAACAAACCAAAACAAAAAGCCCTCCCCAAAAACCAACAATAATTAGAGCAGATTTCATAGGAACTGGTGGTACTGAGCAATTCCAGATATTAGACCTTGTGTCTAGACCTGAAAAAAATAATATCTGCATGTGGTAAATCATTATTTCGTAAAACTTTTTTCCAGCAGTGCTTTTGAAGAGATTTCTGCACAGGAAGTAAAAATAATATAAAGTTTTAAGTTGGATCCACCTTTTTAACTGTACATCATAAGCAACCACCTGCAGTGCATAAAAAAGGTGATCAATCTTGTAAAACTCAGGAGTAAAGCTACAGGTTCATAAGCACCATCTATTGGCATTTTATATATTAGATAGCTCTATCTGTATAGATCTGGATCACTTCTGTAACAATTGTCATTAGAACCAACTTGGGAATGTCAGTGGATGTGTCTGGAATTTGAATAGGTTTGCATATGCACAGGTACAGACTATGGGAAATACTGTCAGGATAGTGGACTGGGTATCCATGTCTTAGCAGTGAATGCTGGATGCCCACCACTCACTCTGCAAGGGAGACCTTCCCTCAAGGAAACATCCAGTCAAGAAAGTTTCTGAACCCTGGTCTTGTTAAGCGAGAGCTTGGGTTAAGTAACCTCACTCAATAGCTGCAGACACAGATAAGCTTCATCCTTTGGGGACTGGCTTATTCTTAAATAGTTTTTTCCAGATGACAGCACTGTAAGGTTGGTAAATGGCTGGCCAGGAGCTGATTTCCAGTGAGAGTTACTCTGCTTCAGGCACCAGCTATTCAACACTTTGGCTACGATGTTCCCTGTATCATTTCCTGAGCAGCTTCTAGAGAGCAGTTTTAAGAGCATTTCCTTCCATCTCATTCCCAAATGGTTTGTCCTGACCTCCATCCACAGTGCCACTGGGTGCTGAGCTCCTGAGGAAACACCATCTGGTCTGGAACAATCAGAGAGTGGAGCATGGAAATACCTGCTTGAGCCTCAGAAACAGTACAGACAGATTAGGAACACAGTGTCCATGGTCTTTCCTAGCAAGTGAAATGGGCCAGAAATTTCAAAGTAGCACAACAGCTACTCTGTCCAAGAAAATGAAATTCTGTGCTCTTCAAAATAGAGGGACCACATCTGGACTGCTGAGAGAAAAGTCACTGCTCCATGCCAGCACCTGAACTATGCCTGAGCTCTGTCCAGGAGAGTGCTTGCTGCCGTGGGCCAAAAGGTATCAATAATTTACTGGATAATTGCTTGCTGGGATTGGGGTCCCCATCCTGGCTACATTCCTCTTACTGTCATAGGTATAGCCTCCCTGCCTAGAGGTGCTCATGGGATAAGCCTGACTTTCTAGAAGTTTTGTGTGAAGTAAGGCTCCTTGATGTCTATTGTAGGATATCATGTGTCTGTACGATCCTCAGTGTAGAAATTTAGTTCATTACTGATACTAGAACAGAAGAGTAATCTGTCCAAATCTGCTCTAGAAGCTGCTGGAGCTATGCCTGGGTTCTCTACTGTTTATAGCCTTGTACTTTCTGTGCTGAGTTTAGTTGGGACAGAGTTCATTTTCCTCACAGTAGCTAGTATGAACCTATGTTTTGATTTGTGCTAAGAATATTAATAACACATCATTGGTTTTAGTTGTTACTGAGGAATGCAACAGGTCCAGCAACTCACAGGATAGGTCCTACTCCCCACCTGTACAGTCCAGCATCTCAGCTATTAGGTTTAAATGTTCTGTTCAAGAGATGATGTCACGGGTACGCACCATGGGGCACCCTATAGTTTTACCTGCATGACCATAGAGAGGATATGAGACAATGGGATGGAAACACTCCTTCAATCCTAGAGGCACGGTTATGTGATGTGCAAGGAAAAACAATCACAAGTGATGGTTCTTCCTGGAAAATTGCTGCTCCAGTCTCCAGTGAGCAGCTCTCTAGACAGAGTGAAAGGGTTTCTGAAGGATACATATTCCAAATTAGTCGGATTGTAAGTCCTCTCTATGCAGAGACCCAGTAGAAAAATTATTTTAAAGGGGGCCCTGATCTACACTGCAGCCAGGCAGAATGGCCCTACATGGAGTCTCTGGCAGAAAGAGCCAGGGGAGACCCGAGGTCAACCCCTAGGATTTTGGAGCTGGGGATACAGAGGATCCGAGGCCTGCTACACTCCAACCGAAAAAAGAATACTGGCATCTTATGAGGGAGTTTCATCTGCCTCAGAAATGGTTGGAACTGAAGCACAGCTCCTCCTGACACCTCAACTACCTGTGCTGGGCTGGATGTTCAAAGGCAGAGTCTCTGCTACACATCATGCCACTGATGCTACATGGAGTAAATGGGTCACACTGATCACAAAACAGGCTCAAGTAGGAAACCTTAGTCACCCAGGAATCTTGGAAGTGATCATGGATTGGTCTGAAGGAAAAGATTTTGGAATGTCCACAGGGGAGGAGGTAGTTCAGGCTGAAGAGACCCCACTGTACAATAAATTACCCAAAAATGAGAAGCAATATGCTCTGTTTACTGATGGGTCCTGCCACATTATAGGGAAAACACTGGAGATGAAAGGCAGCTCCATGGAGTTCCCTGTAACAAGTTGCAGAGACTGCTGAAGGCCAGGGTGAATCAAGTCAGTTTGCGGAGGTGAAAGACGTCCAGCTGGCTTTGGACATTGCTGAACGAGAGAAATGGCCAGTGCTTTACCTCTACACTGACTCATGGATGGTGGCAAATGTGCTGTGGGGTGACTACAGCAGTGGAAACAGAGCAACTGGCAGCACAGAGGTAAACCCATCTGGGCTGCTACACTATGGCATGATATTGCTGCCTAGTTAGAGAACGTGGTGTTCTAAGTATCCTATATAAGTGCCCAAGTACCTAAAAGTCAAGTTACTGAAGAATTTCAAAATATTGACAGGTGGGTCAAGCTGCTAAGACTGAAGTGGCTGAGGTGGATCTGGACTGGCAACATAAGGGTTAACTTTTTATGGCTTCTTTCTCTTTTTTTTTTATTGCATATTGTTATCATTATTATTAGCAGTAGTTGTATTCTCATTATGTAGTAGTAGTATCAGTATTTTATTTAATTTACTTTCAATTTTTAAACTGCTCTAACCTCTCCTCCCCAAGTTCTCTTATCTTTTGTTCCTCTGATTCTCTCCCCTATCCTACTGGGGAGGGGGGTGAGTGAATGGCTGTGTGGTGCTTGGTTGCTGACTGGGACTAGACATCAATACCTTCCTACCTTGTATTAATGAAGGATGAACACAATATGAGGTGCCACACCTCACACAGAATCCTCCCTCTGCTAGTCTTCCGTACTAGACTGGCACATACAATAACTCAAGTTTGAAGGGACCCATAAGGAGGAAGCAGCTCTAGCTCTTCTGGCTTTATGCTAATAGGCAGCATTGCTTCCCCTGCCGGGTAATCAAATAATACCTAAGGCTGGAGAATAACACAGTATCTGGCACTTTTGCTTACCCTCAATTCTTCACAGCAAGTGTCTGTGAAATAATGGAAAGTATTATGGAGCAATTTGATTTCATGATTTGTTCATACTGATGGCAAATCATTCCCTAATTATATAATAAACATCTGTTCTGCTTGATTAAGTACCCTCAGAATAGAACTATTTCAGAGAGTCTTCTTTCACTTGCTTAACCAAGACAAACATATTAATTTTATTTTTTTAGTGGTCCCTGCAATAAATGCTGACCTTCATTTGACAAAACTAAAATGACAGCAAGGAAAATAAATTATTGAAATGAAAAGATGGTTTGCAAAGTCTTTAAACTGTCCATTGAGCTGAAGCACGCTAGCTCAGTAAGGAGATTTAGATGCTACCATGTAGTCTTATGGAAAATTCTCATGCTCTTGAAAAACTCAGGTTTGATTTGTATACTTCCCTGAGATCAGTAACCATAGCTAAAATGGTAACAATTTTCTAGCTCTAAATGCCCCAAAAGGAGAAGGGGTCAATTCTTTGAGTTTTGAGCTTGTTTCTTTCAAAGGATGAAGCTGCGAGAGGAAGGGGAAGAAAAAAACCAAAAAACCAAAAACCCCCACACCAAAAGAAACCCCCAAAACAAACAAAAAAAAAACACCCAACCACAGACAAAAAAAAAACCCACAACACGATACATAACCTGTTTACAACGTTGAGATGCATCACACACTGCTAGATCAGTGCACTGCAATGGTAGAAATCTTTTATATAGAAGGCTGCTAACAGCCCTGCTAGGACGAGTTATTAATGCAGCAGGGTTGGAGTATTTATTCTTTTATGTGCTTCACCAGAAAGTCCTAAGTGTCCTGAAAGCAAATGGCAATCAATAACTCATCAGACGTAATGTAAGATGGAACTAATGTTCAATCAATTAGGTACCATAACCATTCCATGAAAGTACCAATTAGAAATAAAAATAGTTTAAGTAATTAAGCAACCTTTTAAAAGCACTTAAGGTTGAGAATCGGTTTTCACAAGTGGCATATTCTAACAAGAAGCCCTTGTCAGTAGCTGGCAGAGATGCATGGCTTCAGTGGTTAAACTGGGTTATTTCCACAAATAGTACTTCAGTATAGCAAATCCAGCGTATTGAGTTCACTTAGAAACCTCAGTGACAAATTTGCCATCTTCATTTAAATATATCTCTGGGGTTCCTGAGCTGTTTTTCACACACCGACATGTATGAGGAACACAATGAAGACAGAAGGTATAGTAACATCTATTTCAGAAACCCCAAAATTCTTATTTTGTATCTTAGGTTCATTTTGCTCTCTGCTTCACCCCTGCAATACCTATGAGAAGCAATTAAAGTTTTCTTGGGCACAGCTGAGGGTAGTATTGTTCTTTATTATTATTAATTTATTTTTTTACATCACAGCTGAGGGATTTTATATTTAGAAATTCAACCCTTTTTTGTTGTTTTTCTTTTAAGGAAAGATCTCCCAGGAACTCTAGGGAACAGAAGATAGAATTTAACCACTTTGTTTACTTTGTCTCTTGGAAAATTTGTGGCCAAATGCTGTTTTCTTTGATGATGACCTAAATGTGGGTTAACATGAAGATTGTTATTGCTTCTA
Organism: Eurypyga helias; assembly: GCF_000690775.1. NCBI lineage: Eukaryota > Metazoa > Chordata > Aves > Eurypygiformes > Eurypygidae > Eurypyga > Eurypyga helias. The sequence continues at coordinate 48,499 of NW_010259706.1, forward strand.
TGTAATAAGAAAGAAATATTGCCTTTATCAAAAGAGTAGGACATTTGGGTGATAGATGTAATTTACTGAAAGGCTATTACAGCTTTTTGAAAATATTAGGTCCAAATATGTACCAGAAAAATTAATATTTTCAAAGTCAGGGGGGATGTTGGATTTTTTGTTTTGTTTTTCTAATATTAACACTCTGTGAACAGCTTTGATTTTCTTTTTTTTTTTTTAATCAAAGCACAATGAAAAACCTGAATATTTTTCTTTTACATTAAAGTGCTTTCACTTGGTTGAGCTGCCATAAAGACCTAGGACAGCTGTTACATGGCTGCCTTGTCTCCCTCATTTCTTGTGACACAAATTACTTACTGAACTTCAACTATCAGGAAAAGAATATCCTTCCTGCTTCAGAAACCTCAGTTACTGTCCTCTGGTGTGGGTAAGGATACTGATCTAGTCAGGCTAGTGTACTGAGCAGATCATGTAAATTCCAGATCCCATGATTTGAAAAATGGAGGCTTTGCTTTTAGGATGGGAAATCTCACGATCAAATACAGCTCCTTTGGTAATGTCGCAAACAGCAAGAACTAGACTGCATCTGCTTAGGCCAGCCAGTTCCACCTTGGAAGGTTTCTTTTAATTGAAAATGGAAATTGCTAGCTAATATTTACATTCACGATTTACTACAGCTACACTAACATTAATTATGTTTCTTTGTACAAGAATTACAGGAAATATCCTATTTACCAAATAAAGCTCCTTTAAGCATGGAAAAGACTGAGAGGACACATCTCATCCCTGCTAGTCAGAGCTATCTGAATTCTGCAATGTTTTCAAACCATTGTGGGCAGCTTCTCTCTCACAGAAAGGAAGAATGAGAATTAAACTTCAGTTCAGCAATTCAGGAACACCTCAAACAGTTGTGTTGGAAGAAGGAAAACTGGGTCCTAGTCTGTAGTTATTAGAAAGGAGAATCAAGAGCAGCAATAATCACTTTTGGATTTTGTCTTTCTGAGTGAACCCCTATTTTGTCCATGTGTAAGCAAACCCAGAGCAGACTGGGAGTGTCCTGCACCTTGGAATAGCCAGCTGCTTAGAGGCTCTTGCTGGGAGGTGAGTGATAGGGGTCAATATCCCTAGAGCAATTGGGGCATCAGACTGTGATCTTCAAATGTTTGGTGAACACTTTACTAAGTAAGATGTCAAGACAAACTTTGGTCCCTGTTGACATACATGTAGGTGCTGCCTATCTCCCTTTCTGAAGTTTTTCCTGATGGACTGCATAGGAAGTCTATATCTTTACAAGGCTTGGATAGCTTTCTGAAAGGTCTGCTGTTTCTCAGCCAGAAAGTACATGTTTGTGTGTTATACAGTAGGGAAGACTGAATAGCTGCAATGATCTTAAAAGGTACTTAAAGTCTTGTACGGAAGAAGGTGGAGGGTTTTTCAGTTGGTACTATCAAAATATAAGCCTCCTTCGATGTGTTTATTACTCAGAGAAAAGGAGGTGTCAAATAGCCAGGGAGTACTGATAGCTGTGTTTTATTTTTGGAAAGAATCAGAGGTAATATTTCTACCTTTTTTTTTACCTCCTAGGCTTAAAGAAAATTTGTTGCCCATTGAACCTTCCTTTCCTAAGCTATCTTTTCTGAAACACTGCATATCCCAGAATGTAGATTTGGATTATCTTTATGTAAAAGGGGCAAGGTATGATGTGTGGGCATATGGCTACTGTTCCATATATAGAATATTACCCTCAGCAGTGTTAACATTCCAGCTGCAGAGATCACTCATGCATATGCATAGTCCTCCAGGAACAGAAAAGGTAGGATTATTGTGTGTGTCTGAAAGTCTTAATTAATAGATTTCAGCTGGGCGAATGGTAGGTAAAACTTATTACAAGCATCACTTTAGTAGTATATCTGTGAAAAGGTTGGTTATGCAGGCGGTGGACTATATAATTACAATGGTCTAAAATCTTATGAAAAATGTTATCCAGTATTTATTGGGTAGATATATATGACATATTTTTTTGAGCAAGAAGAATACAGAGCTGCACTAGACTTCAACCTGCCTGGAAGCAGAATTTGGACCTCCGTCTTCTGATCCACTTGAATGAACGAAGTCAATAGCAGAGAACGTGAGCTTTTTTAAGAGGTGAAGTGCAGGAAGATATTTAATTAAAACTCAGAAAATTCTAAACCTATGAAAGGAAATACTTTCCATTAGGCTCCATGTAATCTGTTTTCATTGCTTCTTGAATGCATTTCAGATGTAGGTATATGAGCAAGCTTCGATATCAAATTGACCAACCATCATATTTGTCATTTGTTGTTCAGTAACTCCTAACTGCAGTAACAGCTCAAGTGCATGTAAACTCCTCAGTGGAATATTATCTTGCCAAACCTGTCAAATTCCTACAGATTTGTATCAGAAATTGAGCATTGGCATGTCCATTCCAGCCATTACTGCTGAGGTCTGACACATCTCTGCCCCACTTCTTTCAATCACAAGTGGCAAAGTGCATCCTGCCTTCCAACCAGAGGAAGAGAAGGATTAGCAGAGTCCATATTGCTCGTTGTGATTTATTGCCAGGCAGAGGAAACCTGGCTGCTGGATGGGCTACTGGAAGGAGATACTGGAATTCACTAATTTCCTACTAGAAGGCCAAATAGAAATCACCTCTCACTTACCAAGGGCTGTCTGCCAAAAAGAGCCAGTTGTGTCCTGAAGGTCATTATCTCCCTGCTGACAAGGATAGCACTGTAATCTTATCTATTCAACATCGTTTTGTGCAGATGACGTGTGTGAGGTGATAGAATGCCCACAGCTGTGGATGGGGCTGGATCCATGCTGGAAGTCTCATTGTTGTGGTCTCCCTATGAACTGGAGGCCCAAATTCTCCTCTTCTACTTTTAGGTAGGTACTGATTTTTCTTTCTCTTACCCAACAATCAAAAGTGTGATTTTGTAAGGAAGGTTCTGCCAAGAACCTTGCCAAATGTCTAATTCTGGAGGCAGGAGCACTTCCCCAGTATGTTTCTTACTCACTGGGTACATTTATCGTTTGATTCCTACTTCAGTGTTACGTGCAGATAACCAAAGGCATAGGAATTTGAAGTTTTCCTGGACTTCAGCAAAGCC
>NW_010259707.1:0-233 GCF_000690775.1 Eurypyga helias
CAGGGGTACGGCCTGCGGCGCGCAGGCCTGAGCGTTCTGTTGCGCTGGTTCCTCCTTTTTCAGGCTGAAGGGTTGAAATCAGGAGGGGGCTGCGCTGCAGCGCTTATGCTGTCCATGCAGCGGGTGTGATGGAGGTGCGAAGCCTCCCGCAACCCACTGGAGGACGGCGGGCAGGGGGTGGAGACAGGCCGGACAGGCTTGTCCACATTTTCCGCCCGCGCAGGGCACTCGGG
>NW_010259707.1:377-20385 GCF_000690775.1 Eurypyga helias
GCGTCTGGGCCCGGGCTTACGGCCAGCAGCAAGGGGCGCCTCTCCTCTGAGCCGGGATCCAGTTGCGACGCGCAGCTGAAGCCCAGGGTGAAGACAGCACGAGCCTTTTGACATTTCCATGTTTCCCGAGTTCCTATTCATTCTTCAGGCTGTTGCAGCAGCGGCTTAGCCTCCACGCGGTGCGAGCCATGTACCGACAGCTGCCTTCCTGCTGCCAAGTCAACACGGGCAGCCAGGGAAGCCCGGCCCGGATCCCCGAGCCAGCAGGTAGTTTTGTGCATTTAATCTCTAGGTGAGATTAAACGTGATCAGGGAGATTAATCGGTGAGATTAACTGTGATCAGCGCCATAGCAACCGCCTGAGCCTCTCGAATGGGGTAGATACAGAGATAGCGCCGCTTGTCACTTAGACAGCACCCTTCCTTGGGAAAGGGAAAACTGCCAGACACCAGTTTCACTGAGTGGGTGAGCTGCGTTCACTTGTTGGTACGGAGGGGCCATCAAACGCCTGTTTGTATCACTTGGATAGACCTACACGGTAGAGACTGTTTGGCAACAGAGAAGGAAAACAGAGGTTCTGAGGACCAGAAGAGTAAACCAAGGGGACAAAAACATACTGAACAGATGAAGAATTGGTCTGTGCTCAGAGCCAAGCTGAAACTTGGCAGCTTTATCAGCCGGTTAACACAGAAATAAACAAAAGTCCAAACAATAGGAACAAAGCTAGAACGAATAAAATCATGAACTCACAAATGTTCTAAATTGATTGTGAAGATAAAAACGTCTTTTGAATTAACTGTGTCCCTCTGTTTATTCTGCTGCATGCTTTGCTTCTGGGGAGATTCTCCATCTTCCCGAAAAAGCTGTATGAAGCACATTCACTGCGCAGTACAAATAGAAATAAGAAATATTTCTCACTTGAAACAACAAGACACATATTTGTCTCTGTGTTATTAGCTGGTTTTCGTCTGAATCATCTTGAATTTCTAGTCAGACAGCAAAATTAAATTATTTCATCATCCTGCAGAATATTTCTTAACTGTGTAATTCTTTCCTTGGAGAACACAGGGACTGAGCCGACAGTGGATACATGTGGCAGCATCTCCCCGGTGACTCTCAGCTTTTACAGAATTTAAGTTTTAACTGAAAGGATGCCATTATTTTTGTAGATTAAAAAAACCCCTTTACGTGAATACCGACTCCACCCAGCCCTGCTCAGTGCCAAGGAAAGTTGCTCCCTCTGAGGCAACACGGAGGCGGTATCAGTGGGGGCATCTCTGAAGCTTAATTATAATAGTTACAACTTCTAACTTCCAGCTCAGTCAGTTCTGTGACATCCAACTTCGCAGGGCACATCCAGCCTGGGTGCAGCAGGAAGGGCCTTTGCCCTGCTAACACCAGACACGCCGGCCACCGCCGGTGCCTGCCCGCAGCAGTACGGCCGTCCCGTGCAGTACCTGGCCCACCACAAACAATCGTGGAGGGGGAAGGCTCCGCGCCAGGTCACCCCGTCCCTCACGGTGGGAGAACCTGACAGACCTTCCTCACAGGACGGAAGCCGGAGGCCTCTCGAGTGCCACATTAGCCAGGGTCTGAACTGGAGGCAGCCAGCCTCGAGTAAATCCCTGTCCCAGAGAAGGCAGCCAGCAGTGCGGGCGTTACTGCCCGAGCAGGACAGCTTAGTCAGACAGCAGCTAACCCTGACAGCGCCTCCCTTCCTCAGCTGAACCCTTCCAATGCCAGCGCTTTCTGCCTCTGCATGGGAGGGCAGGGAGCCTCTCGGAAACTCTAAACACACCAGCTGATAAAACCATCCTGTTCCATCAGGGCAAGACGGCCATCACCCGTGGCAGGGATGGACCTGGCTGGCTTTACACTGGCCACCCACGTCACAAGGGATGTTGGCTAACCGCCGTTTCGAGGCCTGGCACATGACAAGCCACGGTCGCTCCATTGGCCAATTAATAGCATTGGTATCCACGCAGGAATGAGCTGAAGGTGCAAATGAGGCCAGCGACCAAACCTTTCCGGCAATCACATTTAATAAGGTACGGCGTCTTATTTACAGAAAACACCCATCCCACGATTCCTCCGCGCAGAATGCACACAAAGTGTAAAGACAAAAGCTGCACTCTGTAACATGCTAAACAAAATAAATAAACCGGGATTATTTTGGCACAATAGCTATTACATAAATAAATATTCTAGAGCTTAAGGAATTAACATTTATTTACAGTCTATTGAAAGTGCAAAACAATTGGCTGAAAATGAAGATATTTGTAAATGCTTAAGACCAGAAAATGTGTGTTAACCAGCCACAATTAATTATAGCTGAAGTCAAGGGTTTTCATGTCCAGGAAATTACTCTCTTGAAATCTGTTTGTGCATATTGTGCTCTTTTTGAACCAGGCCTTGGCTACCTTGATGCTATGGATTTTGATGACCTCCCTATCGTAACAGAATTCTGTAAAAACCTGATAGGTAGTTTAAAAAAAGAAGTAAAATGTAAACACAGATTAATCTAATTATCATTCAAAATACTCTCAGTCCCGCCAGTTTTCTAGATGGCCACGCTGCTTGCAGTAGTGGGCAGTGCGACTAAGATGAGACATCTTTCCTAGTATCTGCTGCATTTCGCATGGAAATATTTGCAGCTCTTCTGGGAACAGGACTACAGCTTGGACCTCTCTTGAACTTACATTCTTTTGTCAGATGCTTACGTGCATCTTGCACCGAGGCCAGCGGCAGCCAGGCACGCTAAACCGATGATCGGTTTTGTTCCTGACTGGGAGAATAAGTCATAAACTACAGATTTGCAATTAGGGAGAAGACCACTACCTCCCTTAGAATTGTTAGAAGCTTTTTGTGCATTTTTCACTAACTACTTTATCTTTTGCCTTTTTGACCCATACGAGGAATCATTCACTGCACTTTAAGATGCACTGACTGTTCACAACGTGGCCACCCGTACAGCCCCAGTGCATAAATGCTTCCAGCCAAAGTTCTCTGACGGGCTGGTACATTGTGCGTTGTCTTAAGACCTCAGAATGTGTTTTTGCTTATTTCCGTAGTGGCAGTGCAGTAGCAGAGAAAGTGAAGTTCTTAACAAGTGACCTTGACAGGATGAAAGATCATTTCTCCTCATCGCTTCAGATGTTTATGCTCGACGCGGTTCTAGTCGGTGAGACATCTGTGATAAAGTTCTCTGGTTGTCAATCACATTTAATTGCCGCACATAGCTCCGAACGTCCTGATGGTTCTTACTAGTTAGGGCTGCGTCGGGATCTGGTGGAAGAGAAACCACGTAGCATTGGTACACTTACACGACCAAGTGCCTGGACAGAATGCACAACTCATTACAAGCTGTCACAGGAAGCACCAGGCCCTGCTGAGTTACAAAGAGAGTATTTAGAAATCACCCTCTTTGAAACCTGTCCTCCACAGCTGATAGTCTTTCTGGATAGTCTTTCTGGTTCCTACCCCCACAGATTAACTTTTCCTCTCAGACAGCCTATGGCTGCATTTACCTAAACTGCTGGTTCCAGGTTTATACATCCCCTTGCCAGGGAGTAGCCACAGATTACACAGCTAACCTGTGCGGTTTAAAGCTGCCCATCGGCTTTGGAACCAGCAGCTTCCACACAGAATCAAAACTGAATCAAAACCATGACGCCTCCTTTCATGAAATACTCCCATTTCTAGCTCAGCATTAAGTGCCTGTAACACTGAAGTGCTTCGTGGTTGCCCCATTCAAGCCCCAAAATTTACATTACTCAACCACATTATACCTACTCCCACAGCAGTGACGAAATACCCCTGGGTTAAAATCGGAGCATCTTCAGCCTCACAGTGAACAGCTTACAATTTAATGAAATATGAGCAAGGTAACTGAAACTTCTCCAAAAAAGGATACTGGAGCATGTACTCTGTGTATGAAAAGCAAAGCCTTAGATACGGTACACCTACATATGACATTTTGTAATACCCTGCCTAGTGAAAGTCCACTTCCATTTCTAAATAACTTAGCTGTGATGGTCTCACGAGTGCTTAATGGGTTAAAACTGGAAGTACAGAGCCGTAAGCCTTGATGGTGGGGGGAAACAAAGCTCCTTTAACTTCATCTCCCAGGTGGAAAGGAACATTGGGTTTTGCTATTTATTCTGTTCTTTGAGGAGGAGGAAGGCTGCTGTGAGGCAGAATGAATACAGCACTGAGGAAGTGCTGTGCCAGTGTGGACTGGGACCGACGGTGCACCGAGATGGGATGAGACCCACAGAGCAAGCCTGTTTGAGCACACAGCCCTGTCACCTTCCATGGCCTCAACTAAGTTCTGGTAATTGTACTGACAAGCAGGTTTTAAGTTCATCACCTTATGCAGTTACGCCATTTATAAATGTCATGTTTCTGGCCTGGCTTCCTCCAAAACCAGGGTTTATCCAAGCGTCTTATCTCTATCTGTGTGCTGCTGTCTGCAGCCTCATTTCCACCACTTCCGAACCCAGCAGCTAATTTCAGCCGATTCTAATTTGACAGATGTGTAGAGATCCCACAGATTTTTAGCTCTTTCACATACTTGGAAAAGAGATGGAGGAGAAGGAGCTTATTAGGGCTTCCTGAAGGATATTTCCCCTTGTGAAAAATCAGAGGATCCAAGCATGGAGGAATCACTGGAAACCAGGCTTTGCAATTCTGTTACACACAGAATTAGTTGTAATTACTGTAGCTACTGATGATAATGCTGACTGTGCAGATGTTGCAATACACTTACTGAAAGATTGGCTTCGGCAGAATTTCACCGTCCTGACAGTGTTGGCAATCATGCGCTGGAAGAAAAGATGGGATGCAATCAGAGAACAGGCACTGTTCATCATCATCATTTCAACGAAGCACCTAACTGCCTGAGCCTGAAGACACAGGCCAATAAAAGCAGTCAGATGGATGAAAATATAGTTTTAATGCTGATACCCTCATACGTAGGGTGCGATTTGCATTTACACAGGCTTCAAACGAGTGCGAGTGTCATCTACATGTGCGCAAAGAACCCTTTCCCTGCTGTAAAAGGCCCTAACGAAGAATGACAATCAGCCCCTCCAATGTGCACTTCTTTGATGCCATCTTGGAAGCACAGAATGGTTCCCACATCAAAAAGCAAAAGGAGCATCACCCTGGAGCATGTGCACATTTTGATTTTCAGACCATCAGTTCCTAACAGCAAGGCCATTTCTAGAACAAACTCGGCGTTCCCCTTTCACACGAGTTTGAGTTTAAATGGCAGCCCTACTGGAAAATGACAGTGTGCAATGACCATGTGAGGGTGTATGGTCACTGCTACCCCCTGGGAGTGTGCTCGACCCACAGCCGAGAAGGCCACCCTTAGAGCTGTGGCCCCGCAGGCAGCTTTCATCAAGCCGACCTGTTAGGCAGCGCTGGCTTGCACAAGTGCATCCAACCCCACGCGAAAATGGGTTCACTTCTGTCTGGCAGTGCCCAAAAAAGTAGAAGTCATAGAATCACAGAATGGTTTGGGTTGGAAGGGACCTTAAAGACCATCTAGTTCCAACCCCCCTGCCATGGGCAGGGACACCTTCCACTGAACCAGGTTGCTCACAGACTCATCCAGCCTGGCCTTTCATCCAGCCTGGCCTTGAACGCTTCCAGGGATGGGGCATCCACAGCTTCTCTGGGCAACCTGTTCCAGTGCCTCACCACCCTCTCTGTGAAGAACTCTGTGAAGAACCTCAGCCCTTGGCTGTGCCTGCTCTTCAGTAAATGAGCCATCATTTCACTCACTTAGCTAGGAAAATATTAATCAGTACATTTTGCTCTGATAAATTAGATGCTGTTTTACATCCATTTTTAAGAACTGCAAGTCATAAAGCAAAACCTTTCAGGTTTGGTTCTGGAATGCAAAATGGTAATCCCGAGCTGTGGGATTAGCACCCCATGGGATTAGCACACCCACCAGTGCAGGGGCAGAATTCCTTGTTCTGCATAACATCAAATAAAGTGAAATTTGAGCAGTGAAACTGAATCCTGTGACTAGACAGTTTGAGCCCATCACTGTCCTAAGGACAACATTGGTTTCTTTTGCTTCGATTACGAAAAACCAAAGGAAGGAAATGCTATTCCAAATCAGTCCAGTGTTTGTCCCAGCGCTTACAACACAGCTCCCTCTCACCAGGCTGCTTCGTACCTTCTTGAAACGCTGTGCCAGACTGACAGGCTAGTCCTCAGCACTCGCCCAGCAGAACGAGAGATTCCTTACTCGTAAACAGCGAAACCTGCGGCATACGCTCCTTAGAATTCCTACACAAGTGCAACCTTACCTGAAAACTAGGTTATAAATAAAATACCTTTGCGAAATCTGTCCTTCCAGAAGTGGGAAGCACCAATGCAAAACATTCCTTACACACAAACTGAATAATCTTAGACATTTTAACACACCGTCCAGCATACAAACAATGGGCGTGGCTGGTGGTTGGCATTAGAAACACCACTGACATATCACATACTACGTTTCTGTGGGCTACATGCTGCATAATCAGACAAAATGTAGGTATTCTGAAACCCATCTGAAATATTTTCATTCTACAGCACACGTTCCCAAAAGATCTAGGGAATTTGGATATGGTCTGCTCATAAGGTTCCGAAAGTCGTCAAGTGGAGAACTGAGTAGATTTCAAGTAAGAATAATTTTTCCCCTACGCTCATAGCTCTTCAAGCCATTACTGCTGGGCAGATTTGCTAAGGCACGTGCCTTGCAAACGTATGGGCGTAGCGTTAAGCACAGGCATAAGCCCCATTGTCTTCAACGGAGCCGCTAACGCACGCAGAGGCGGGCACCCGCGGCAATGCGGGACCGAGGCAGGAGGCACTGCCTATGACCGTCTGGGCTCTTCGGGTCGAACCCATCCAGCCCAAACACCACCAGCTTGCGTGCTCCCTCACAGTGTGGACTTGTATTTGGCTCTCTTATGGGAGGCTGCTACTTTGATTTACACCATTTCGGAAACTACTCCCTGAAGAGAACTATTTGAAGGATAGACCGTAAAGCTGAACCGGACCAGCCAACCGGATGCAGTTTCCAGAGCTTCGAGGGACGCTTTGCTAGGGACACCATTTTTAGGAAGATGGCTGCTGCTGCTTGACGTGCTTTCCAGTTGGATCAGTAATACACGCCCTGATTTTCCATACCTGTCAAGGCTTAGGTTTGGAAGCCTCATTTCATCATGAGCTAGACCGTAGGCTTGGTGTTTGATTAGCTTAGCATGAAGCTGCTTAGGTGAAAAGTTAGATTTATCAAAAAAGTGTGTTCTGTGGTATCATTTTACTCTTTTTTTTTCTTTATGTGGGGAATTTGTTCTGAAAAAAAGTCCAGCATCCAGAGTAAGTACTGCAATGCCGTATCGTACTGAAAGACAAATGATGTGTGTAGCGAAGGTTTTTAAAAAGTTTGCACTAGTTCCGAATTTCTCACCATATGGGCTATTCCAGGCCAGGAAACCCAAAATGGCAATGAACTTGTCTGACTTCGGGTTAAAGGCTGAAGTGCTTATCTTCCTTCAGTTGGCTGAAAGGCTTCATTTTGAGGAGTTACTTTGCCTATTCCCGAGGATAACCTCATTCAGTCTGAGCATCTTTAAGTGTCCTGGCAATGGTGAAACACAAAGGAGTGAGGAAGTGGGTATTAAGGCAGAATAAATGGAGGCACTGTGGCCAGAAGGCAGTATGGCAACCCTCTGTGGGGACTGAGGAGCATCATGTATCCTTAAAGAGCTTTCAGGTTGCCTTTTTCCAAGTGCTAATACACACGCAGAAGAGCTCCTCTTAGGAAGGTGCACGTTGAACGGAAAACCAGCATATGAAATGAAAGTGAATTTCCCATCCTGGATCTGGTAGATAAGTTGGATTGTCTTCTTTTGATTCAAGAAAACCAGAAACGTGCATAGAGAAAATGTTCAGATGGAAGTTTGATTGCCAGCTCCTTACAATTTCTCTTCAAACAGAGGATTACCTCTAGGTAATGCCTGCAAAAATTAACCTCTGTTTACTCACTGTGCTAAGAAAGGCCATTATCGAAAAGCCATACAAACCTAAATCTGGATCTTTGTGAAACAGAACCCAGTGCATAATACAGCAGCAACCACTACGACCAGCACGTGACACATACACACAACAATACCCTTCCACGTGCTACGCAGTCTGGAATAGTGGCAGCAGGCCAGCACATTATCTTCTAATCCATTCCAAACCCAGGTTGCTGAATGTCATAAATATTCATATATGCCATAGAAAACTACTAAGGGCTTTAGTCACACACTTTTTGCATAATCTTTATGTTCCAAAAATGAAAGAATGTTTGCCCTTTTTTAGCATAAGGCCCAGAGTGTGAATTCCCCTTTGTTCATCTCCACAGAACCCGAAAACCAATATGCAGAGATTCTCTAATCCTCATTTCACACCTGAAGGGTGAAGAGCCTTGACAGCAAGAAGCATCAGTGGCCAGCACCGTGGCGCTGTCTTGTGCTGCTGTGGCAGCTCAGACTTCTGCTCCCCCACAGGTGCCATTCCTGGGACGTGCCGGGCAGTGCGACGTGGAGGTGGTACCATGGAAAGTGACCTTTGCTCGGGCTGTCTGATGAGAAATGGCACTGATAAAGTTCCCAGATAACTGCATCTTCCCTCTGTCTATGAACACCAATTCCGCCCTGGTACTCTGAGTGCAGGATTGTGCAGCTGAGGTTTGGAAAATGCGAATCTGTGAGTGGTCAGGAGTATGAAATATTGCCTCTCCTGAAGGACAGCCATGCTCAGTACCTTCCTCGCTTTCCCCTCGCCTTTCCCTGGCAAGTCATAATTCTAGAAGAGTGCTTTCACATTTTTTCTAAATCTACAGCTATAAAAGCAGTGCCACTGGAATGTTATGTATCGCCATGTGGGCACTGCAGGTCGTCCCGTGTCTGTGAATCACACAGAGTTTATAGGGGCTGATACTGCTGACAGCTCTGGGGGCTCTCCTTCACCTGAAAGAGGGTCATTAATGGACTTACAAGACCAGTGTGTACTCTAGATCACAAACTAATTGTGTTTGCTCTCTACTGATGTCTTTTTACCTACCTGGAGCTCTCAAAACGTCCCCAACTACAGCTGCAGCAGTTTAAGAACTTCACAAGCTTCTCCATCCCTTGCTCCCCCGTGACAAGCATGTTTCAGTTTTCACACGGACGTAAGCAACGCTTACATCTACCATCCACCACCAGCTCACTGGTGGAGAAGAGATGCAGGTAGCTCTTACCACGCACGGCCACGGAGTATATGCCAGCCTAGACGGCACAGTTGAGCAACACCATGGTGGAATCCACTGGCACCTTGTCTCCATCGGCTTCTTACAGCGGGGTAAGTGGAAGTCCTTCAGTACTTCTCTAAAACCCTGTCTTGTTTGGTACTGAAGACAAAGCCTTTTCCTAAAGACTTATACTACTGATACACTGCTTACCAACTTCCCCTTTACACATGGCTGTGGCCCTACCGCGCACGGTATTCTCTTCCTTGGCCAGCTGTCCCTGCCCTCCCACTCCTCACAGCCTCCTCCGAATAAGAGGCATCCATGGGGATCAGGAAATGGGGAAGAAGGAGCAGGCGGTTCCAAAGGCAGCAGCAGGTAAAGCTCAGCAATGCTCTGCAGAGTGACGTTCCCCAGTACTGCCAATACCACGGTTCCACCAGCGCACCTCTGAAAAGGGCAATTTATAGGGTAGTGTAGCAGGAACAACATTTACTCAGTCCCTTTCCTTTTTAGCTCGACTTGCTAAAAAAGCCTAGGCTAACGTGGCTGAACACCGTCTGTTTTTCCCTTCTCCGCGAGATAATTTTGTCAGATCTGAGAGAAGAACCCGGAGTTTTCAAACACAGAACAGCTCCTACCGATGTTCTGTGGCACTAGATGGCTGCGGACAAGAGAGAGACCCTGTAAGCGCCCTCTTCTCCCGTCTCCTGCAGGGATAAGGCTGTAGTGCAAGTTCCTGTGTTATGACAAAGCCTGTTCACACAGAATTCCCCAGCCATGAAGAAACCACACATGCCCCAGCCACGAGGAAAGCTCCGAGCAGAGCTCAGGCAGCCATGAAACAAACGGTTAGGAAACCAGGCCTTGCCGCTTCTGGCACTGGGGGAACTCCTGGCTCAGACACCGTCTGACAGCTCCCGTGTGTTTTAAGGTGCACTGTTTAATATAAATAATAGCAGAAACATCAGAAAACATAAAAGATTTAAAGGAAGCTGTTTCAGCTGAAAAGATGCCACTAGATCAAGCTTCTACTTTTGGCTGCCAGTTACAGGAATAAAGTTGTCAGCAGCACATCAGCTGTCGGGATCAGAGCTCTGCGGTGAGAATGCAGGCACGAGGCCAAGGGCTGTTCTCAGTTTCATCACTGTGCTTACACGGAGACGGAGCGACCCACCTCCTCCGGTGGCAAATGGCACCGCCAGTGGCAACCACCCGGATACTTTTATTTGCAAACTGGAGCGAGCACCGAAGTTCAGATGGATCAAGGGAAATAATTTGTCCAAAGAAGGAAGATGTTTCAGACAGAGCAGCCGTAGAGTGGCTCCCAGTAGTACTCAGAGGCATCTCCATCTGCTTGTGACATAACGCCGTGCAGCAGAACAGACAGGCAGGGACAACAAATGGAAGGACACGATTCCTGCGAGGAAATGGGGTTTCTGCTTTTCTTCTGAGAATGGCAGCATACCACCCCAGATCTACCTTGAGTTGCTGCTTATGTAAAAGAGCGGAATTTAGCTGTGCGTTACCTGGCTGAGCGGCCTTGTCTTCACTAGCTAGTGTCTGGCAATTACGTGTGGATGTGACAGCCATGAGCCCAACGCACGCAGGCGGCAGCGGCTGGGGTTTAACACTTGGCTTTTCTTCTTTCCTTGACCTGACGACACATGCAAAAAGCTAAAAACTGCCAGGTGCACATCAGGATTTGGATGAATTATGTAGGTGGAACCTGAAGACATGTTGCTTTGAAGAGCTGTGGGTTGAGGGAAGCAGTAGCAACACCACAGAAGCATGCAGAATAGCCAGTGGAGAGCATGAAGAACACGGAAGCTGTACTGGTAGTAAGGCCGGAAGAAAAAGCGGAGTGAGCTTTCAGGTAGAGCCCTGACCGTTCTTAATGGCAACCCCAGGTGGAACTTCTGCCTACGGGCAAGTGCTTGCAGGAGAGCTCGGGCCTCTGGTCATGGCTTTCACACATGATCGGCCCTAAAGAAGAGCCAGAGGCACAGGGCTCTGAGGGCTGCGGACATACTGGCTCTTCTGGCTCAGGTGTGAGTAGGCCAGGTGAGGTGGAGACCATGGAGCCAGCCACATGGCTCGAGCAATGCAGCTGCCACCCCTCCTGGCTTGGAGGTGCTCCAGCCAAGTCTGAAATCCCTTTGTGTTCCCCAACATATTTACTACCTACACTAAAATGTAAATATTTATCTAATGAGAACAAGCAGCCCAGGAAAACGTCCTTTTCTGCAGGTAAAAGGCTCAAGGCCTTTGGAAGGAGATGGCAACCCAACTTGCATATGCAATTACAGAGCATCATTATTGCAAAGTGAGGTCAGGCCCTTGCTCAGGCACTAGCACTACCATTTGCCCACAGAGAAGTCTTAGCTTGGCAGAGAGATGTTTTCACCCTCAGAGAGAGGCTGGCCTGGAGCTACAGACTGAAGAATTCACTCAGAGTGATGATCACTTTTCTGTGAAGTTTGCGAAGGAGAGTCCTCCTCTCCTGCCCTCCGTGGTGTCAGTGCTCAGCAGGTAAGAGAAGCCCCTCCGCAGTGCAGTGGACATAGTCAGGGCAGGTTGCTGCAGTGCTGGGAACCAGCAGAGTAGGTGTGTTCTAGCATGGCTGCTGCATGGGGGGCTTTACTGCAGACACAGTAAGTCAGGCTTGGATTTGCAGTTCAGCATCTCACCGCTGGGCATGGCTAACCCTGGCTCTGAGGTGTCACTAACCACAGTAATGAAGAACATGGCTTTAGCAACCAATAAAACTGCTTCTCACTGCTGAGAAACTTGAGTTGCAACCAAGATTTCTGCCATGGGAAGTTGCCTGCCTGCCGTTTTTGACAACAGTGCTTGAAATGATGAGAGCTTAGGTGCAGGATTTAAAATAAATCAAATTTGAGTGTAATCTAACTTCCTGTCATTGATTCCCCTTTCCAAAATAAAAGCAATCAAGCCACGGAAATCTCCTTTCACTTGTTTTAGGAAAGAAGAAAATAAGATGTTGGGCACGCTCTGTCTTAAAGCCCTTTCATTCTCTGAGGAGCAATGCAGAACTATCCTGGCCTGCGGCAGTTTGGTCCTGTTTGAAGGAACAGCAGTTAAAATCACAGCTTGGTCCCAAACTGGCTTCCTGCCACTGCTGCTGCTTCTCCCAGGAAGCACCTTGGCTCAGTGGGCAGTTGCTTCTCCACCTCTGTGAGGTTTTCCAGAAACCCGGAGGTCCAGGTGCTGTGCACAATGCAGACTATTTTTGCCACCTCTTGGTCCTCCCGTCACCTTCCCTAGCCCCGGAAGTCATCGTTGAGAAGTTCACTCTTGAAGACAGAGATGAATAGGGACGTCTTTTTAAATTTTTCATTTCAAAGAGGTCATACATACCATTTTTTCAAAGTTCACAAGGTTGTCAGTGAACGTCTTGTTTCCCTCATGAGTAAACGTCATGTCTGTGTAGAAATACAAGGCACGTAAAAGCCCATTACTGAATCCCGGCCGTACAAAGCAGCAGAACATTTTATCTACCCCTTAGAAAAAGCAGAGCAGCTGTAAAAGTCTACCGTGTGGTTTTTAATTTGCAGCATTTCTGAGACTAGTAAAATTGAGGTATGATACTCAGATGTACTAAAGCAGCTTTTCTTGTCTCTGTGTCATGCTTTTTATAATGGAACAAGATCATACCTCACACTGAGATTGATTTTTGCTTTTTCTTGCTGCTACTCTTCAAATATTTGACAAATAGCTTTCAAGTTAATAATTCTGGTAACATCCAAGCTTACCTTTTATGAGTAGTGGCATGAAAGGAATTATTGGAGGGTCCAATTTAGCGACGGTTAGTCTGTAGGCCCTATGGTTTCTTGATGGATCCTTAAGAAAAAAAGAGAAATCAGATAATTACTCACAGGGATCATCACGTGTACTGAGACTCTGTATGCATTCATTTAGATGCCACGGCATTGATTAAAATAATTATTTTCTCCCATGGCTTTAAAAGTGCATCAGCAAGCTAAAACAACTGTCATCCCTCTCCCATACCGCTCACGCGGTGAGCGTGCGGCTGCTACGCACGAACGTTTTCATGCCAAGCAGCAAGGCGGGATGCGGTTACAAAGAACCTGTTCGGCAAAGCACCACACATTTGCCCTCCCGCCTTGCAGCTGCAGAGCCACTTTGGCGTATGTGCTAACACTGAAACGCACCGCCCGAAAAAATCCAGCTTGGAAAATATAATTTCCCATATGCACTCTCGGAAAACACGCGATAAAGCTTTTCTGAGTTCCCAGATTAACTCGGAGTGGTACATAAGTTCTCCCAGAGTGGGTTCCTAAGAGTATAATTTATTAGTCATACATACTTGTTTTAGCAGCTCTAAAATGGGATCATAAACTTCTTAAAGTCAAACAAGGGCATATAAAATGTTCTGAATCAAGGAATTCAAACCCGTTACTCAGAAACTGAATGAGCTCAGATTGTGCACAGAATAAGGGATCTATTGCTATTCACCATTAAGCTTTCAAACTCTGCATAGATCTTCTTGAACTTGCTTGGAAGTTTCTGTTAATAAAAACAAAAACAGCAAACCTTAATTAAATCTGATTTGTGTGGTAATTTTCCTGTACATGCAAGCCCCTTCTACAACGCCCTAAGTCAGGAAAGTGCTCTTTTCGCCAGATATTTCTAACAATGTGCTAATCTAAAATACAACATGTCTCCTAGCAACCAGATTATAAATAGAGACAGGACCAGCCATGAAACCCGGATCCTGATTCAAACCCCAACTTGAATGTACTCCTTTGGGATGTTTAGATTCAGGTCTTGCTTTGGCTCAGGTCGCAATCACTGGATTCGGAATTCAGTGAGAGTTCAGGTCCCTGGTTCCAGGCCATTCCCGACTACAACCTACCTGAAAACACAATTCACACACAGCTTGCCTAGGGGCAGCTCGGCTTAATTGTTCACACCTATGATGAACTGCCCTTGCAACATTCAAACCCATGCCTGGGCATTTCCAGGAGGGTTTTTTGTTCCTGAAATCCTTGACATGCCCAGCAGCCAAGGGCCTCTACCGCTTTCTGGGTATAAATGAACGAATAGTTTTTCAGTCCTCAGTACCTACACAAACAAATCACAGTCTGCTGATCATGCCGTGATTGGGATGAGATGGGCTTTCATAAATATTTTCTTTCCCCCTCAGGAAAATATGTGTTTAATATGTGTTGTGTTACACATATGAAATAATTTTACTATAAAGACTACAAGGTGTACATAAATTGGTTTCAGAGATCACAGTAATGTTTTCTGCAGGCTGAGAATATGTCAGCTTCCTAGTTTTAAATAGGAAATTCCTCTCTTTGCTGATTCAATCAGACTATTACTGGCAGCAGGTAGCATTAAAAATTAACAGAGACTTTACAGTGCAGGATTGATTTTTTGCTATACTTTCTACATTTGGAGTGTGTACCCTAGCAAGATATTTACACTGTGCCACAGCAAGGGCCTAATTTTTAATGATGTGTGTGAACAACTGCGTGCCTAGTTTGCATATGCATGCAGATTAGGTATTTGTGAAATAAGTGGTATAATTGGACATTTGCACCTGCAAATACCTAATCTGTGCATGCAACTAATGTAAATGCATGATAATATAGCAAAGATCGGGTCTCGGTATGATTAAATGTCTGCTGCACACATACCTGGCTAAAAACCAAGCTGTGGAGAGTCTCTTGATAAACTGACTGCCCTACAGAACTGGAGGGTGGTAACATTTCCTGGAACTCGGCGTCATACCCCACTCCTACAGAAGGTCTGTGCCCCTCCAGCCCTCCGTCCCTCTGCCCATTTCACACTGCTGCATGTATGTAGGCCATACATTCCATTCCCTCTTCTCCCTTTGTACTTCCCCTGTCCTGTCTAAACTCCCCCAGCTACTCCTCTGGGGAAGGGTCATCATTTCGGGAGACTGATCTGCAAATCTTCGCCTTCAGCACTGACAGTATATACCACATGCGACATGTGCTTTGGAAAATGAGGCTGGGGTCTCAGGCTGACCTCCTATTTCAGAGCACTTTCTTAAGGGTTTTCAGATGCTGGTCTGGGTTGCGTCAGTGACCTCGGTCATGCTAACTGTTCTGAATTTCTAACAAACAAAACACATGCATATTCAAACCATCGCTGCTTTGGACCAGCGGTACGTTCCCAGTGGCCACATGTGCCTAACCACCTCACCCTGCTGGACACCGCACCCTTTTACAGCCGTGCGTTCGAGAGAACAAAGCCACGGACAAAGGTGGAAGCTTTGAGAACGAAGAGCAGACTGACAGTACGTGGGGGAATGCACGTCAGAGAAAGCCAGAACTGGCTAGGGCAAACCCCCATTTTAACAGGGCAACAGAGTCCACATGGAGATCAGAATATAGTATGTATAAACAGGGGGTGGATTTTATCTATGGGGTGATCTCACTAATGAACAGCCAAGTCAGCGATGGGCTGATGCAAGGTGTCAGCCCGCTCGTGCTGTTGGCAGTTGAGCTCATCAGTGGAAGCTGCTGCTGTCACTCGTTAGCTGCCCGTGAGTATTCAAGGCACCTGCGGGCCTACTGCCGCACTAACAAACTGTCAGCCTCAGCTATAGGCTTATGCTCGGGAGCCGAGTCAGTAAATGTAAAAGCACAAATCCCAGTGAAACTTCCTGGAGGTGGATTTCAGCTCGGACTTACCTCCCACGTTAGCAAGAGACGGCTCACAGCAACATTACTCAGTCCCATAATAATAGCGAAAAAGGAGTTCAGATTTTTGTATTCTTTACAGCTGAAACACAAAGAGACAGGATTTCAGCGGCATGTATCGCTCAGGGCAGAAGCACACACGGCAACACGGAGAGAGCTGAACCCAGGCAGCCAGCACAGACGGGGCTGCTGTGGGCAGCCCTGGCTGGCACACCATGGCACGCCACCAACGGGTGAGTAATTCACCACACTCGGCGGGCTCCTTTACCCTCCTCCTAAAGTGCCCTCCTGCTTCCACTTCACTGGGTGCCAGCTTCTGCAAGGACATTAAAGGAGTCTTTGAAGTTCCTCCCCACCCAGAAACAAAGTCCTGAAACTGGGCTCCATTCGGTCCCAGGGTATACCAGAAACAGTGGAGGCAACTGGTTCACAGCCTCATTTGCTGCAGAGCCTGCCTGCGGCTTCTGAGCAGCCACTGCACGCTGGAAGCTGCCCCTAGACAATCTTCAACGCAGTTACAGAGGTGCCGAGTCGTTTTAAAGGGAGAAGACCATCTGTCCAGAGATGCCCGTGCCTCGGAGACCACTCTGGCTGTGTCCGAGTTCTAAAGTCCTAACTAGTACTTCTAGATTCTGGGACTCTTCAGGATGTTTCAAGCAAGGATCTGCCATTTGGGACCAGTATCATTAAAGGGTACCTGGGCAGCAGGAGCTCCAGGTCACTCTTCATCCCTTGTGCAAAGGAGAGCTTTTGTTACCAGTCAGGGAAAACCGGAACAAGTAAATAAGCATTATGGAAGATCCAATACACCACATGCAGGAGCAGGCACAGTCTGACAGGCACAGCCCGCAGAACTGCTCAGCTGGGACTGCATCCGGTGGCTCATTGACTCGATGGGAAGAGGGAGAACAAAGCCCCAACATCACAAATCTGTGTCTTGTGAGGTTCCTGCAAATAATGGGCGACTTTTCACAACTGATTTGCCAACATCTGATCTTAGAACCTTAGTCTCTGCTTCTTTTGCTGTTTACCAAGAAAACTTGCAGAAGATTCAATTCTCAGATGTTTTTATTCATCGCTGAAGCTCTTAGGTCCTCTGAGGTATCCTCAGCTACAGATGAAATCAGTACAGTCATCACACACTACCCTCCCACTCCCTAACTGCCACATCGCCCTGTTGCCATTCTGTTCTTCCCATCCCTCCGTTTCACCAGACTCGACGTACTGAGTGGGTGAATCCTTTAAGTCTGGGCCTTGCTTGTGTCCGCACTGTGTGAAAAAACATGATCTCTGCCATCTGACGGCCCGTCTCTTGGAGACTGCTGCCCCCTCAGATCTGCTGGCAGAGCTGCTCATACAAATTCTCCCACATCATAGCAGGGACAGTGAGCAAGGATGGCAAAGATAAGCTGAAATGCTAAAGCTACCCCAACTTACTCTGACTAGAGCAGGTTAGGGAGAGAGCCTAAACTAGTGGATCTGAGGGGAGATATGGGTGAAAAGCAGCCAGGCTGTCAGTGATAATTTTTTTCCCAGGCACAACTAAATCCAGAAAGTGTCCACAGTCTGTCACACTGAGAATAAATTGTGGCAGCAGTAAGGCTCAAACATAGTAGGCAGCTGCAAATGTATCTGCAATGAGTAATTTATTTGGATTTATCTTTCATTTTAAAAAGGAAAATTTTTGCCAAACACCCTGTTAAGCAATGTAATTTGACAAAGTCCCCGTTAAAATCCCCATAGATGTAGGACATTCTACACCAAATATTCTGTGAATTCTACAGGCTCTACACTAAATAGGTCCGTTCCAGACAGAAGACCACTGTAAAGAAGGAGAAACAGTGCTGCATGGCTCCACTGCATCTCTGCTGCCTGTAAAATGTCAGAAAGTGGATCCTCCAAAGCACCACAGTGTGCCCAGAGCAGAGCTCCCCCTGCCTCCCAAACCAGGCTGTATTGGAAAAATCTTCCTGTTAGCACGACCTGGGCGCACACACGTACACCAACACACACATACACCAACACACACATGTGGTTAAAACCTCTCAGTCCTTACACAAACGTATTCATCTTGGCATTTTCCCTGTAGACACACCTGTCAGAAATTTCTTACCGACCCCTCGGGCTTGTAACATGGGGGAGTGTATGAAAAGAGTGCCTTTCAAAAACAGAATGGAAGTGTCTGAGCACAGTGATATACATGGCGACTGCTAAATTGCCTGCGGGCATTTAGAAAAAGAGGAAAAATATAGAAAAAGAGGAAGTGTATACAAACTGGGTTTGTGGATATCCATGTGTGCAAGGACATCCTAGAAGGCCTTTCTAATACAATTAATATGGGAAGACTCACTGTAGGAAATACAGTCCGCTTCTCCCCTTTGTTTGAAAGTTTAATCCTACAACGGCTGGAGCAAAGAGATGAACCTCGTAACCTCTGCATCCTTCCCCAGCAGATCCAAAGGCACCAGCGGCTCCTGGAACTGAAAGCACATGCGCGCAGCCCTCGGAGCCAGCGCCTGGCCTTGCGCGTGCCCGCCCAGACGGGAGCACACATCGCAGGGTGCGTGGGGCGGCAGACACAATGATGTGCCTTCTGCGATGGCGTCTGAGCCCCCAGTCACGGGTTTCTCAGTAACAGCTACCTTTGAAAATCCGTACGTGCAAGGCATCTCGTTACCACCCAAGATTAATAGTGCAGCACTGAGCTGGTCTCCCCGAGCACTTTTCTAATGAGTCTAGTACTTCTGGGTAGGGCAAAGTTCTCATTAGGTCTGAAGGATCTTCACAAGCAAAACTTCCTCAAAGATACCGCTTCAAGGCCTGGGCCTGCATCTTTTGATCCAATTCCTTGGCTTTTTCTCCCCTCTAACTTCGGTGCACTTTGTGTTTGTTTTACCGCATGCTGTAGCCCCCGTTGCCATGGCAGCACTGCACAGAGGGCAGCAGCCTGGCACAACTTCCCAGTGCCTTTCCAGCGGCTGCAATTAAACCTGCCCGCTCGCCTTGGCCGCAGCAAATCCCGTGCTTCGGATTTCTCGGCTTTTAGGAGACAAAGAGGACTCGGCGGAGCAGACCGCTTTTAGCTGCTTATTTTTAGCATTGTAGTGACACCAGAAACATGGAAGTAAACAGGAGGTTGTCAAGCTGTTGTAAATAGCGTAGGATTAAACCCACGGCACGGAGGAACCCGCGGGCCGGGGCCGTGTATGAAGGGCACATTTAAATGTCATTCTTAGGATGCTTGATTTCAAGCGTTTATGGAAATCACCACTGTATCTTAATTCACCACATTTCAACATTTTCCCATGCTGTGCCTGCAAGCCCAGGGAGGCCCCGCTGGCCTGTACGCGGGTGCCAGTGCCCTCTCCTGGGCACAGCCTGCCTGTTCCCGGCCTGTTCCCCGTCTCTCTGCCGAATGAGGGAATGGAATGTGCGGCACACCTATTTTTAGAAACCACAGAGGTAAATTCTGCCTGCCACTCCGAATATAAACCTGATCCTGCATGCCTGCTACCAGATCTTGGAAAACCTTCGGCCTCGGCCAAGCGCAAGCGCAGCGCAGGCCATGCCCGGAGGAGGGAGGCACGCTGAGGCGCAGTTTCGCGTGAGCACTCATTTCAGCTATGTGGACATACTAACTGCGAGGAGGGTGGCATGGCAGCTACAATAGTAATCTCTGCCGTCATACCACTACATTTAACCACGCGAAGAAGTTACAGCTCATGGTTTAACTGCAAGTAGTAACTTTGTTGGGTAAGACTGGGTAAAGGCCTCCAGTCACAGTGCCCGACATCGCAGACAAACACATAGGCAGTTCCTCACTGCACACCTTGGCAAACTGTTCAGACGGAGACCAATGTGGTATGTCAACCCTCTGCTCTGCTCTCATGAGACCCCACCTGCAGTACTGCCTCCAGCTCTGGGGACCCCAACATGAGAAGGGTATAGACTGGTTGGAGTAAGTCCAGAGGAGGGGACCGGAGATGATCACAGGGGTGGGGCA
>NW_010259707.1:20695-26405 GCF_000690775.1 Eurypyga helias
GGTCTATGGGATGGTGCCCCTGCCCATGGCAGGGGGGTTGGAACGAGATGATCTTTAAGGTCCTTTCCAACCCTAACCGTTCTGTGATTCTATAAATACACCATGAACTGGGAAGGAAGGAAGAGGGTAACAGATAAAATAGCAGCTATGCAGGGCAGGGGCATGCCCCTGCCCCCTAAAGTCAGTCACAGCCTTGCCCTTGCTCCAAAGAGTTTAATGCGAGTAAAATAATATAAGGCACCATCCTCAGACCAAGTAGCTAGTTAGTAAGAGAAAAGGACATTCATATTGTTGATTTTTAAGCAAAAGTATTAGAAAAATACACCGAGGAGGCTGAAGGTAACATGAGCCTCGTCATCTCCATAATACATCTCTCCCCTCTTGGTTTTCCCACTCGGGGCAATTCTGAGAACGATTTTCCTGCACAGCACTTCTGTTCTTGGGAAAATTAAGGCTCAGTTTTGTTAATACTTACTAATTTGCATATTAATATTTGCTAATGCATGTAAGGGTAAATGAAGGATTCTCCTAATGAACGTAAATAAATTTACTGACAAATTTTATGTGAAAACATGGCCCTAAGAGATCACAGATCAAGGAGCAATGGAGAATAAGACTGGAAAGAAGCATACACATTAACGAGGTTCCATATGGCCCTATAAGCCCTGTAAATGGACAGAATTACCAAGTAGAGAACATTTTAAACTTTACTCTGTGTGGCTGTCTGAAAGAAAAATAACAACACAATGACTAAACCGAACCAGGTCACAGAAGATTTTATACTCACTGGGCTGCTATCTTAATATACTTCTTCAACAGCTGAACACGCTTGCTGAGTTGAGAGCAAAGACAAATCTCAGTGACCACCCAGAACTGAATTTCATTAAATCTTCTTAAAAACAAGTCCAGATTTGCTGTGGTCTTTTTAAAATTGTGCCTTCCAAAGGTGTGATAGATCAGTTCCAGCTAGGAAAAAGAAAACAGTTTGGGATTTGTGTATTTTTTTTTTTAGAAATCTCATCTTTTGGACAGAGGAAGGAGGCTAAGACTGACCAGGTAAGTATTGAGCCTGACACTTGCTCTGCGGTTTACATTTATCACTGCACAGGTGACAAGGATTCAGGTTACAAATCCAGTAGGTAACAGCTGAGGCTTGTTAAAAGCATAACTACAGACTATGTGTAAATAGCTTAATACTGTAAAACATACAAAAGTAATACAATAAGCAGCACATGTTCAGAAGTCTAACAGCATTTTTGCATTTTGCCTGTAAAACTCAGAATACCTTATATTTTCAAAACTTGTAGGTGGCTTTATTGTAGTATCTCTGAAAATCAAGCTTATAGAAAATTTTGCAAATAATGCACAAAACTACAGTGCACAATTAAACATTTTCTAACAGATTGTAATCTGCTGAATGGATAGATGCTCATACCTCATGCACACAGTTGAAGAGCTCCCAGTCATAAACTGTCATCTGATGTGCTAAGTCTTTGGAGCTCATCAGTTCGAATGTTCCTACTGTACCAGCAGACGGTCCTTCTTGTTCTGGTAGTGGTGCCTACAAATGGAAAAACAGTATAAAAATATCTTAGAAATACTAAATTGCGTGATTAGTGCTTTTCTTCCAGTGTCTCTGACTTCTTTTCTCAGTGTGACCACTTTCCTAAGCACGTTTCTGACAGTAAAACTGAAATTTGCTTTTAACCGCAGGTTGGTATTAGGAAATAAGAAGCCCTGTGCAAAACCAGTATCCACTATGCACAAGAAAGTCAGGAAAATTCTGAAAGCTCTTCAGAGAAAATAAAACAGACTGTTCTCAGAGTGTTATTTTTAGCATTGTTCTAAAATTTGAAGCCAGAAATAAATACTTCAATACACGCTGTGCTAACCAAAGCATGTCTGTGTGTTTCAGAGCACAGGTCTTTCCACAAAGCTTTTGTTACCAGTTTCCTTTTTCACACACACAAATAACCAGGCCACAAAGCACAAACCAAATACTTTTGCAAATTACCGAGTCTAATGATGGGAATTATTGCATCTGCCACACTTGAGAAATCTGCAGTGATTGCAAGACCTTCTGATCATTTATAAAATAAACCTCATACTTTGACAGTACAGGGATGCACTATTTGTGACTGCAAAACTCCTGGCTGTGCTGTTTAAAATTGCATGCACACACTCTTATGAGAAGGAATCCTTCAAATCACTCGAGTAGAAAATATTCTTGACAGACACTTCCATACCACCCAATAAATGTGATCTACAGTTTTGCACGCAGGTGAATCACAGATGAAAGAGAGATTTAAGACACGGCTTGAGACCAAGCCAGATTTGAAGTAGATTGCTGTATATTTAGGGTCAGAGTGTTTGAACCAGCGCTGCTAAAATACTAACAAACCACCCCACTGCAAATTCAAATGTGTTACATCAGCAAAGCTTCCCGTGAAGCCCCGTTTTAATGGTTTGGTTTCCAGGAGAGGGCAGCAGAGTTCACTCACAAGCTTCTCAATTTCTCATCGGGCCTTTGTTAGCTAATTACAGAGCCGGGGAATTGTCAACAGGCTCCTTTCTGAGCACAAGCTCAACGGTCTGCAAGATGAACAGACCATATTTACTTGCTGCAGTATAAAAAATGAGCTTGCTAAATGAATCCCCTTTTATATACGAATACTATGGTACCAACAGAAAAAGGACTGACTGGATGAATACACCAAATCGCTTTCTCAATCACACACAGTATGTAGGAGCGTTATTTCTGTGTGAGTTCTTGCTTTGTACTCGAGGGAAACCTTGCCTTTCAAATATCATCATACTACAGACTAGTTAAAAACGATTAAACTAAACCACAGGCATTATTACCTTAAAAGCTCCATCTACAATTTTAAAAAAGGGTGTATGTAAGCAAAGTATTATCTAAAAAAATCAGGACAGCCATCAGTCATGTAACAGCCAGCAGGTCGCTCTGAATTGGAATTTGCACAAACACAAAATTTCTTTAGTTTAAGACAGAGTATGAACTAAAAGTATGCGGTTTTGTGTAGAAAAACCTAATCTGTGGAAATCTGTGGAAGGAGAATTCCCAAAGACGGAAAGAGGCCTTTTTTCCCCTATTTGGAGACAAACACAACATAGTTGTTACCATAACAAACACATATTTTCCAAGGCTAGGAAAGAAGTGCTTAGATGTAAACTCATTGCATATCTGAGAATTCATCTAACCCAGAGCAATTTTCACGTGGGAATTGCCAAGCGCAGTGTGAATAAAAGCACATGCACAGGCAGCAGCCAGAAAGTGGAATGTGAAAGGATTAAACTGGGAGGCAGGTAAGGTTGCAACAGTTTTCAATTTGTTTGTACCTCTTTGAAAAAAACGCAGCTGATGCAGGGATGTGTTGTGTTACGCTGTGCTGAGAACCCTTTCTGAGGGTGCTGAGCGTTCCTCCCCAATTCCCACTGAAGTCAGCCCAGCTGATGAAAGCTAGCACATGGCAGCCCTTCATCTTAAGAGCTCCCTGCAGCACTGGGAGTGCTTGATCCATGGCAAACAGCAGTCAGGCCAGTTTGCTGCCAAAGCTGTGTCTACACAGACAGTGCCAGGCCATGTAGAAGTACCCAGCGCAGTGGTACTGACACAACACCCCTGCTTTAGAAGAGCGTGCCCCATGGGGGTCCTACTTGGCAGGATTAATTAACCTTAAGGGAATACCAGAACTTAACAAACCGAACAAGAGGTATCTCTGCACAGAGCTACAGTAGGCTGGATGTGCATTCCCCGGGTACTAAACTGAAAGCAGCAGCAGAGCACAGACTTCACCGCGTCCGTAGAAGAAATCAGGCATGCATACTAAGTGGCTTACTAAAAGCATAGAGGAGGTGGAAACACGGCTAGGAGTAGTACAGTTCATGCTGACATGACTTGGCAAGGACACTTGTTTTTAACAAAATAAAAGGAACAAAAAGTACAGTCAAATCAAACTCTATAAAAGCAGACCCCGTGGAGATGGCTAGAATTGCTGTATAAACTGTTAAGAACTGATGAACAATTCTACCTCCGAAAAAACAGACCTTCTACCAGGAATATTTTCTGCAATTCTATTTAGAATCATCTGATATTTTCATACAGTATTTTGTGGGGCCGAGAAATAAAATATTTTAAGGAATTTACTGTTGGAATCAAGTCTCCAGAGTGTCTTAACCAGTAACATCTATCTTGAAGAATATATCCCTGTGGCCTTGAGGGGATAATTCCGCAATCAGGAATTACTGCATGTCTTAGTGACAATATTCCACTCTTCCTGAATGCTCGGTGTGAGAATACTGGGATCAAGTGCTGTCACGTGGCCCACATGGGTTTCTGCTCTAGTTTAGGAAATTCTAACACTGCCTTGTTTTAATTTCAGGGCTCATCCCATAGCCCTGTGACAAGCCCTGCATTGTGACTGCTTCCACTAGTTTTTACCTGAAGTGTTGACAATGCAAAAAGGGCCAAGTGTTCAAAGAAAGCGAAGCACTGAACTTCTGAGAACGGCATACGTACGTACCAGTGAATCGAACTGATCACGTGGGCAAGCAAACAGCCGTCCATTAATACTCAGAGTTGTAAACACTGAGACATCATGAGGTTTGAGCACAACCTTTTCTGTAAGCATGAAACAAAGTATTATTTTATATATATGCAGAATTTAAAGCAGGAGTGATCCAACAGCTGCACAGATCACCCTTCTGGGAACAAATTTTACACAGTAAACCGATGTGCAGGGTACAAAATAGATGACAACAAGGTGCTTTTTACTGAAGAAATGTGACAACAAGCTCAGCCCAAACCAGTCTCCTACAGAACTGGCATACAGAACTAGAATCCCAGCTCCAAACTGTACAGACGGGTCAAGAAGCCTGTGCTGCTGTCTCTTGAAACTACCTGAAAATACTCAGCCATAATCAGGGACTCCATTCGTTCTTCTCCGAGCTGTAAGCTTTTAGAGAGCTGTTCTTAGTAGAAATTGCATTGGAAGGCAACATTTGCATAAGGAAGTGATGAAATGCAACTGTATTCAGATTCAAAGCCAGCAGTTCTAAAAGAGCATCACATCACAGGTAAACAAAAGCCAGTGAAGTAACTTCCAAAACAGTCTCTTCCAGCATGTGCTGGCTGTCAGCAAAGCTGACAATAAAAAATTGCTGCAACTGCAAAAAGTAGAGCCGCCTGGTGTCAGTTCTGAGGAAGTGAGCTGGCTTTGGCAGGCACCACTGTTAGCAAAAATGCCTTCCAACACAGCTCTCATTAGCTCTGTGTGTGTCCGTGCAGTCGTGCTCACCCACAGCACTTCAGCAGCACCACTTCCCCAGCAGAATTCACCTTGCAATTACTCTCCTGTTTTCACAGCCTGTAGCGGGGGACTGACTCCTGACCCTTTGCCAACACCAGCCCGGGGGCTTGGCACTAAGTTGCTCAGTAGGAGTCTGCATGGACAGAGCAGCCAGAATGGTGGTGACCGCTGCTGGAATGCCTGCACTGCAGTGTTTTCTGCCACTGCCTGTTCCTGTGTCCAGCCTGACGTTATCCATGCTTCCTGCTGTTTCTGTTCTAACACTTACAAGTCTTACAGTGAAGGAAACTCGGGGTAGCTCTGCTCTGTAACATGCAGATACACAAGCTTTTCCATTTTTCCCATCTCCCATGTGAGCTCTGGTCTGTGCCTGCAGTAGG
>NW_010259707.1:26436-41398 GCF_000690775.1 Eurypyga helias
AGAGCCTGTGTCACCAGCTGAACTTGCACACGGATATAAAAGCCTTGACTGAATCAGTCTTTCAACCCCTCCCAACATTCTGCTTCGCTGTAAATGAGAAGTGCTTCGGATGACGCAAATACAGTACCTCCTCCTGAACTCATCTTTACTATGATGAGGCCTTCTCCAGAGCCCAGTTTATCTGCTACTGCGCTGATCACTTCCTTCACAGAGGAGGACACTGGCACCCGGATGGTGGTATAGGTTTGGTCGATGCAGTACACCTTAAACAGAACTAAAGAAAAAAGATTGCACTGTGTATGCCACGTGTAACAACCCCAGAGACTCACTTAAGCAACAATAAATCACTAAGGTTTTGATAGCTCCCCTTTCCTCAGGTGTCCTGCAATTTCTAGTGCAGAAATCTCCCATTTCCCAGAGCTTCCAGTAAACCATGAAGTACTAGCATTTCAATGTTGCTACATTATTTATGGATGCCAATTTAATACGGCACTTTGTTATGTTCCAGACATTATAATGTTTCAGATCAACACTTTTTTTCAAAAGTCAGGAAATCTGGCTGCAAAGTCCCTTAATTACAGGAAAATAATTTTCATATTTACAAAATAGACTTGAAAATAGTTTTGGTTACAATCAGAACTTAAATCAAACTGTGTTGCAGCCTGTTTTTTATTACAAGCAAGTGTATAATTGCTGAATCGAGAATGCTGTAGATGATAAAGAAAAATACCCTAACAGTAAGAATGTACTTGAGTGTACAGTACAAATTGGCTCACAGAGGGATACACGAACCCAGGCCTCTGGCTGCCTAGAAATCAATATGATAGTACATTAGCCCGCAGAAAGCAAGGCAGCCCAAAATGACAGGAATTTAAGACAGAAGAAGTTAGCAAAATACTCCTTCAGCTCAGCTGTCAAGCCAAGCCAAGCAGCTGCTGCGGTTTGGCTGTCCATGGATTTTCAGTGTTCAGCGTGCTGCCCACCCTACGAATGAGAAGATGCAGCCGTACATAAGGGGCAGTTACTGCCTGTCCACACTGACACAAGAAGCAGTACTTCCATGGCCGCAGCAGCTGTCTCGCTCCTTGTAGACCTAGAAGAAACAGTGCAGGGACAGCAGAAGCTGCATGCCTGGCAGGATGTCTGTTGTTCGTACGCAGTTACTTCTAGATTTGGAAACAGCTCTTCCGTTGCTTTGATTTATGCCACCAGGTTTCTCAACTTCATGACCTTGCATTTTGTTCCCTGATTTTTACTGCTATTCACCAGCAACAGCTATCCTTTAATACCAAATGCCTTGAGGCAGAAGCTGTTTTCTGTGACGAAGATGCACCAAAACAACCACTGAAAGACTGGCCCTAGAAGCTGCAAAGAAATCCTCAGATTTGTGAATTTTAAGGGGTGTGTATCTTTGTTTATAATGAACAGATCTCATCAGCAGTGCTCAGGATTTTGTTCACAAAGCAGAGTTTAAACCTGCCTGAAGGACAATGTGTACAACTACAATGATATTCTGATACACTGCTGTAAATTTTACCGTAATCTTGTCAGAGAATCAAACAACAGCAACAGGGCAAACCAGCAGATTTGGTTTGCTGGGCCGTGTGCCACAGGGCAGAGATCCATGGCATGATTATCTGCTCCACTCCTGTCTCGCAAAGGAACAGCTGTACATGTTAGCTCAAACTACAGAGGGGATACAGAGGGTCAAACACGACCTTCAGGACTGCGCTGCCATTGCTTGCACGGGCACTGTCTGTACTGGTTCTTACCTGTTTTGTTCATTCCCTATTTGAAAGGTTTTTACATCTTCCTCTGAGGAAGCACAGTGTTTGAGAGCACAAGTAACTAAGAGAAAAGAGCAGGAGTACTTCAAATCCATGACGGAGAAAGGTGGGCTAGCAAAAGCAAATAGTTTGCTTCAGGCCAGGCTTCAAACTGTAGGTAGGTACTTTTGTTTGGTTTTAGACTGTATTTTTGAGACACACAAATTTACTGCCAGTCTCAGTGGCTCGAGAAAACTTTGCAGAGAAGGAACTCACCTTCGTCGCTGCCCCTGATAGGCTGGCGTTTCTGTGCTCTGTCATCACCGGTGTTGAACAGCTGCAGAAGAACTTTTTGCTGAAAATGAACCATCAGCATTCACGTTAATGAAAACAAACATTATGGAGCAGTAATGAAGTACAACAGGTCTCTTATCAGTGGCAGGAAAAAGAGTAGCAATGCAAAATTTGACAATCTTATAAGCTATTTCTCAAAGTGTTGCCTTAATAGATCCATTATTAGAGAATATGCTTATGAATTTGCTGTGCTACAGCTTTTACTTTAGAAAATGGACAAATAAATTATCTTACCTTCTTTTGGGGCGCTTTAGGTTCTTCAGAACTATAAGAAGGTAAAGCACGGAATTAAATATTACCCAGAAGATACTGTGTACAAAATCACCGACAGGACATGGAGCACTTGTCAAACTACAGTATCAACACACTCATGTTTGCCCATATGACAAGACTAGATGATACCATAGTTAATCTATGACCAAGGCAGGGAAAGTACTATACCAAGTCCATGTAAGCATGAAATAAGCATCCAGTTTCGTTTCAATGGTGTGCACATAATTTCCTATTCCTTCTGTCAACCTTATAATGACAGTTTGGTGTTTGCAAGAATGATGTGGAAAGAGAGGGCTACAGCCATTCATCCAAACAAGCTTGCATGCAAACGTTCAGTGCTGTATGACTGAGTGCAATCCATAGAATGGATTGTTAATAAATATAAGCAATAAATTTCCTTCATCTATTTACTGAGAAAAAGGGCAGGGGGAGGAAAGAAGCAAAAACTGTGCTTACAGTTGCTTTACAATTTTCTCCAGCTCTGGAAGTTGCTCCTTTAGCGCTGCAATCATTCTGGTATCATCCGATACAGATACATAAAATTCCTGTAAATGATACAGAATAGTCTTTAAATAACTATAGGGGTAAATGAGCAGTACTCAGGATAGAGGATTATGAGATGACATCTGATAGCTTAATGATTATAAAGAATGATAATCTGCATAGAGGAACACATGCTGGGCCCAACCCTCTATTACTTCTGCTTGTTTATCTCCAGCTGATTTAAAGCAAGAGTTATGCATGCAGAAGGGAAGCCTGACGAGGCTCCTCAGCTCACTGTAACCATTGACTGCTTCTGCAAAACCTGCATTTTCAGATTACCAAGGATAAAGGCTGGAAAATTCACAAATAATCTGGCATGACAAGGTTTTTTTTTACCCACTGCTGTTGTGGACTACAACAGTGGCTCATTTGCTACGGAGTTGTGGACTCTCAGCTACGCCAGTCTGCTACAATATTTCCCTCTTTTAATCACTACTCAAACCTCTTCCTGCTACCCCTACATAAAACTGACCCACAGAAGGACCTATGTGCTTGCAACGAGTAACTGTTCTTTAAATTCTGGACTCATCAAAGACATTGTGTCTGTCTCCAAAGACTATTATGAAAAGCTTTCCCATGTGTGGTTGCTGTGTGTCTGTCATACGTAAGGCCCCTCTCTATTGCCCTCTGCCAACTCTTATCTTAGATTCAGTTTAAGATCCTCAGGGCAAGAACTTCCATTCTGCTGGTAACAGGTGAGATTCTGTTCCATAAACACAATACATAACTAGGTATTATTATTAACAATAATAAGAACAGAAACCAAAACAACTAAACATGACATTAGCAGTGCGTCTTATCTCAGAAATACAAGGATATGGCACCTACCACAAAGACCTCACAATACGTGTCTGAGGAATTACATGATTTTAAGAGATCAGACGGGTTCTGAAGACCAAAATCTTAAATGCCA
Organism: Eurypyga helias; assembly: GCF_000690775.1. Lineage (NCBI taxonomy): Eukaryota > Metazoa > Chordata > Aves > Eurypygiformes > Eurypygidae > Eurypyga > Eurypyga helias. The sequence goes on from NW_010259707.1 coordinate 30,286, forward strand.
ATAGCTACAGTACAGCTTTCATTCAAATGGAAAGGATTTTTGGTTCTGTAGAGTGAGAACCCTCCAGTTCCTTGCTGGCACACCTCAGGCAGGCATAAACAGCTCCCAGTTCAACCTGTAGGGCCTCTGAACCATTCACATAAAATACAAAAAACAGCCAATTCATCTATTGCCATAAAGCAACCTACCCACACGGTGCTTGGAAAGGGGTCTGCCACGCTGGCAGGTATTTTCAGAGGTCCCTAGGTTGACAATGGTTCAAGCACTGTTGCAGTGCATATACTGTCTGCAGCTAAACCCAAGAAAAGAGTTATGAGTTTGCACTCTGAAATGACCTACTTCTCTTCAGTTGATAACAGAATTCGACAGAGCGGGAACAGGCGCTTTCAGCTTATCTTGCTTAGTAAGTACTTTTCAATACAATGATACAACAATTCCTTTATACCTCCAAAAAGGCCATTGCTGCTTCATCTTCCTGTAGTAAATCTCCATATAAAGCAGCCCACTGCAGAACCAGTCGAATGACTCGCCTCTTATTGTTGAGGGCATAATCCATTTTCTCCTGCTCTGTACCCTGGGAAGGCTGGGCATGATAGGTGCCACGGTGTCAAGGAAAATGCCCAGTGATTGAAAATATCAAAACCAGCATGAATTCACAAACAACTGACTTCCAACAAACCATTTTCAGGGTGTTCAAACATAACTTTCCAATATATACTCTTGATTTCTGTCTGTCACTAGCATAAAGACTTGCAAACCTTCCACGTTCATACTAAAAAGTAAAGAGACAGCGAATTCTCCAGACAGGTTCTCTAGATGGGTTTAAATTGTAAGTGGGGAGGTTCAGATTAGGTATCAGGAAGAAGTTCTTCACGGAGAAGGTGGTGAGGCACTGGAACAGGTTGCCCAGAGAAGCTGTGGATGCCCCATCCCTGGAAGCGTTCAAGGCCAGGGTGGATGAGGCTTTGAGCAACCTGGTCTAGTGGAAGGTGTCCCTGCCCATGGCAGGGGGGTTGGAACTAGATGATCTTTAAGGTCCTTTCCAACCCAAACCATTCTATGATTCTGTGATTCTATGACAGTCAACAGTATAAAAATATGCAAATAGCAAAAAGGCCAAAAGTAACATTTACTGAAAGGAAAAAAAAAAAACCAACCCCCTCCCCCCCAAAAAAAAGTAAAGGCATAATGGACAATAAACTGAGATAATTTCAGCCTATGCTTAACCTATGCAAAAATGAGGAAGAATCCCCAGCAGAAACAGGATATTACCATTTGTGTGCCTACTTCTCCCATACCGGAGGTTAACAATCCATATTTGAACCGTGTTCCAATACACTGATGACTGAATGTGAAGGAAGCACAGAATGGGTGCATTTACATCTTCAACTTTTCTTCCCTGATACCAACATGGTAATCCAATTCTGGATTGTCATGAATAATGCTATTCCCTATTATACAGTAATGCTTAATATTAAAATACTGAGACTCACTCACAGTGAAGCCCAGCATCCTTTCAAGGTGCACTTTCAGTTGCTCTAACAAAAGATTTAAAATATCAATTAGAAAATTAAAATGGTAATTAGAAATCAAATTTACCCAAGGTATTTATTTTAAGCTTCTCATTTGGAAACATTTCTCTAAAAAATCCTGATAAAATATAATGGGAAAAAGTATCTATTAATGCACACTTTCCAAATGATCCTCCTGCCCAAAACCCCTGCAGAGATTTGACATGCTACTGTGGTTACTGGGGTGCTCATTTGACTGACAAATTTGTACAAATTTGCATTTTGATATCATTCAGAAAAGTTCAAAATTACTAGAGAACCAAACATGTCAGTACCTTTATGGGAGTAAGTAACTCAAGGGGTCATAAGAAGTAAATAACACATTGTAAGCTATGTGCTCTCATGTCTCAGGGAGCAGGTTTAATATTCTCCCGAGTCATTTTTCTCATGCCATTTTTGCCTTTCAAACCCTGTAATTATTTAATGTATTTTTACTTGAATATTAACTGACTCACCACAGGCACTGGTAATTTTTCTGTATTTTTATTGTTCATTTATATTAATTGCTCTTTTATTAACATTATCACAGGGAAAGTCAATGAAGGGTTCTCCCATTTTTACAGAACCTACAGGATGCAGCTTCACTGCAGACTGCAATGAGAAGTAAAAAATCATGTGTATTTGCAACAAGTGTCAGATAATTGCAAAATATTTATCAACACCAACATGGTTAGAGTTCAATTTATATATTTCTAATTATGTCTAGCGTATGCTGGGAAATGGAAGCAATTCTGAAGTCTGTTCTTCCCTGCATGGGAACACTTAACCATATCAGGAGCTGTGCAAAATCAGCACCCATTCCTACAGTAGAATGCAAACTGTTTTGCTGGCACGATGGTAGAGGAGGTTCACTAAATATTCATACGGAAACATGCTAAAGGACTACCATCTACAGAGAGAAAAAGAGGACTCTATACTTCAAAAGTATTCAGACAGTGGTCCCTTAAAGACGCACACCAGCTCACACGCTCGCACACCACCACTATCCCCAGTGTGCTTTTGGAGGTGCTACTCTGTTTCAGGTTTTCTTCTGGGCTTTGTCCTGCCCCACTCTGACAAGCTGTAGCTCTGATAATTTACCCACGTCCATTTCTGTGAAGAAGAGTGGGAAAGAGGCGCCTTGGTCCAACACACAGGACTGATGTCCTGATCCAGGGCAGAGCATGCCCTTCCTTTACTTCCTTATAAAAAAGAAGTATGTGATTTTTTTTTTAATATTGCAGGATCCATATACTTTAATGACTAAAAAAGAGTGTTGTGCCAAGGGATGGCACAGTATAAACACTGAATCCACAGCAAGCAGTAATGTTACTTAGCCAAAACAGTGCACCCGTCCATTCCTTTCAGGTTTAAAGAACTTAGAGATGGCAAAACGCTGCTGTGGAAGAAGTGAAAACCCAAATAATCTATACCCTGTGCTATGCTTGAAAATATGCAGTGGTCTAGCTCTACTCACACTTGCCTGCTGCCAGCTAAAGTAGTATCTTAAGTGGGTGTAGGAACATAGACATGTATTGATTGCAAATTGGGAGCTGGAGCAAAAGCAGCTTCTCTGACGGAATCACCTTTCTTCTTTTTCATGTTTTAATTTCCTCACTGAGCATAACTAATCTCTCCTTAGTCTCACAGCACCGGCAAACATTTTAGTGGAGTGATTTTGCTCAAAAAAGATGCTTTGTTAGCAACCTTTCAACTCTAACAATAAATTTCAGTGATACAATTAACAGAGAACAGTTTGATTTTCCATATTCAGAATGAACCAAATAAACAATAATTCAGCTCCAGGAAAAGCTGACACTAAAGCAGCGGGATACCAGTTACTTCCAGCCCTCCTCCTCTTCTCTGAAAAGAATTAGCATGATGCCTGCCATGACCCACTTCAGACCACGGACTTAGCCTCCTCTCCAGAAGAGATTTCATCATGAGTGAATACGTATACATAAGTGACACTATCACTTTGATCTTCAGAAAAGCTTTTCTCCTAGAAACAATGAGGTGCGTTTTGCTTATGCCTCTGATTTTCCCAGTTATTGGATATCAGAGGTATACTATTATAACTGAGGATAGACAGGCCTGAGTCTCAAATGGACTGATTGAATAATATGAGCGAGATAAATCAGAAAAAAAACCCCAAACATAAAAAGTGCTGCCCTTTTCTCCCCCTCGCAAAGCTGTCAGCAACAGCATTTCATAATACTTCTGATATCCCAAACTATCTGGTTTTGGAAAATGTGTTTGTTTCAGGTGTACGAACAATTTTCTGCAGACCAGTTTTATGGGTCCAAAGGTTTTCAAAACAATTACTGTCCTTGCTAGGAGTAACACAAATGGATTCTCAAGCTTGCCAGACAAGGACACGATGCTCTATTTTGTGGTTCAGGGTGTTAGCTTTCCCAGATGTCACTCGCCCTGCTGAGCTTCAAGGAAAGCACACTTTCACAACAATCTGATTCTAAAAAAAATAAATAGGGAATTGAAGTTATTATAGCCCTGTCAGAATTCTATAAAGCAGAAAACATTATATGTTTATTTAATGCTCCCAGTCACTTGATGGCTTCAAGTCACTCTGCACAAGGAAAACTCTCAGTGCCCAGCAGTTCCCCAGACTAAACGACCTGCCAGTAACTGGTTGATGGACATTTCCCAGAATCCTTCTGTAAAACACGCAGACAGTATGAGTATCAGCTCCAGCTGTCACTGTAAGCTTCCATCTCCTAGGTATTCACACTGAAGTTTCTTGCAGTTTGTTAACATTTGCTACAGACTATTATTATTGTTCATAATTATTATGACAGTACCTAGGAACTACTTAGTATTCTACTAGTTAAGGCACCCTTTTGCTTGCAGCAGTTTGGAGCTTGTAATCTGTAAAGTGGACCATTGAAATCAGCAAAAGACAACGATGTTCGTTAGAATCCACATACTGTAGTTCAGCAAAAAAAACAAGAAAGAAAGGATACAGGAAGGATAATCCAAACTTTTATGTAATTTCACTTAAGTGGTGGAGGGACACTACATTTCTTTCCCTTGGAATACAAATAAGCAGAGGAAAGAGAACAGTGTTCACGCTCCGGGACAGTACCTCATTGTGGGCACACACTATCCATTTCAGACTTGTTGAACTATGGACAGCTGTCAGTCAGACACCGAGAACCTACCCACGAGTCACAGCCTCCATGAAACGGGGTGTACTTCTTGAGAGAGAAAAGCTGCAGTCTCATTGCCGACAGTGATAGCTGTTAAAAGGATGAAACTTCTCCCTTACAAAAGGATATTGTGCCATCAAGGCTGGGCAGAGCTGACTATTTGGCATAAAAACACAGTGCATCATAATAAAATCATTTAAAACAGAATCTGTGAAAAGAGAAGAAAGGAAACAGTCAATGAAGCCCCTGCAAACAGCTTGGGAATCACAAGGATGAGTCTTCTTTCAACTAAAATACCCTATTAGCCCTCTGCAGATAATAAAGGGGTCTTTTTGCACTTTATTTGTAGGCGCTAAATATTAAAACAGGGTATGAACAAAAACAAAATAGGAAATATTGAGCTTTTACTCCTGTCTGCATGAATTTTATTGCACTTGTGTTAACAAGCTGCAGAGGCCAGAGTAAGTTGGGCAGTGAGAATAAACTTTATTTTACTTTTAAACTACCCAAGTCTTATATGGAATCACTGAGAAACAATAATTGCCATGCCCTGGGATATCATTTCTACAATGCAACTTTGGATGTTAAGAGAAACATTTAAAAACCCTGTAAGTAAGGAATGTTAGAAAAAAATATGGTGAGATAACCATGTAATGTAATACTACATCATCGCTTCCACTGTAATTCACATACGAAAACCTCTCTCAGCTGACAAAACTCACCTCCGGAAGGGCGAGACTTTTTCTCTGATCCACAGCAAAGTGGATTTTAACTGTTCATAAATTAAAGGAATGCATACATGGAAATTTTGATTTTCCAGCACTCTGAGCTTCTATATCCTAAAAACGGCTTTGTCAGTGAATTGTGACATTCAGTGTCCCATTATGATATAGGTATAATCTTGGCATTGGATGTTTTGTGGAAAAGTTTTAAAAGATTTAAAAAACAATTCCGTTTCAAAACATGTATGATACATGCATACTATGAAGAGTAAACTTTGATTATATACTTGCAGGCTTAAGAACAGCGTTCTGCTTGTAATCCTGATAAACAGGCATCTATGAAAAGGATCATTTTTATTCTTAAAAAAGTGCTTAAACCGCACACTGGAAAAGGATTTCTGTAATCTTTCAATTCTTCCACCACGTATGGACAACTATACAGGTTTCTCCGATATTATGAGGTCAGCAACAGATTAACTGGATTTAAGAACACCTCTGAATATATATTTCTTAGACATCTGCAATGTAAAGAGAACTTGCTAAAGCAGTATTATGTACCTTAATATAAAAGTCTCTGCATTACTTTATCATAATTAGAAGGAATTTTTTATGCTTGACTCTTTTTAAAAATTAAAATACTTACTAATAATAAGTCAGCAAATATCTATATCCCTAGGTGTAAATTCTCTGTTGTCTTTACACTAATGAAAAGCAGCCTAGTAAGTGCAGCTGCAGCAACCTGCGTTCTTGGGACTTGGCCCATGGTGTGCTGACTTCTGAGTAACAATTCTTCCTTCCCTGCCCATGGGCAAGTATCACAAGCAAGTAATTTAAATTGCCATACTGTAAGTGTGATATGGAATGAAAAATCAGGAATACTTATACCAGCACAACGCAGTGGCTGGAGGTATCAAGCTAGTTCACAGTATTACGTGACATCCAGAAGAAGAAGTATGAGTACCATCATCAGGTGGCAATGCAAGCTCTCTCCTGGCCTTGCAGCCTAATTAAAGTCATGGCCATGGTCTGGCACCTTGGAGAAACTGCTGTTCTGCTCTGAACCAAAAGTACAAACACAACAGAGCAGGCAAGAAGGAAGGGATTGGTATCTTTAATTCTGGATTTCCTAGGTTTTCTTGGGGTTGTTTCTGAGAAGTGGATAGTTCTCTATCAGTAGCTGCTTTTCAAAGTATCACATCGTGGTGCTTCCACAGCAAGACCATCTCATGCAGTATTAATAACAAAGCCTTTGTCATGTAGATACCTGTGGCTTCATTTAAAGTTGGTTCAGGGCGCATAGTTTCTAGAAAGTGCTCTAAAATTTTCTCTGGGGTTCCTGACATCACAATATACCTGAGGGAAGGAAAGAGGCAGTTAGTGTCTCATAGGAAAAACAGCGAATCAAGAAACAGTTGTGTACCAGTGAGAAGACCAGGACTGACGAGTGCCTGAGTACAATACCTCCTCTGGCCAGAATTTCTGTGCGGCTTAGGACAAAACCACTCACAGTCGTTGCTGGCTTCCCTGCTGTAGAATGGGAGCAGTAACTCCTTCCACCCTACCCCGGGAGTGTGAGATGACAGACAGCCCCCTCCTTGCTCAAGTACTCCAGTATACCCGCAATCAGCAGAGCTGCACTGGTGCAAGCCTGGGGAAGTGCAATCAGAAATGCTTCGCGCCTGAGAATAAATATCTCAGTAATGGCAGCAATTTGCAGTCATTAGAGGGTCTTACAGACTTAGCATGAGCATGAAACAGAACTGGTATGTATTGGTGTCAGAGCAAGAAACAATTTCCTTCACCATCCCCGACAGGGGTTGGTCTGAGAAGACGGGGGACAGATAATGAAATAGCATGCTCTATCTTCAAATCTCTGCAATGCCTTAGATAGCTAAAGTAAGTTTTTCAAGTGGATAAACTTAGGATTGTACCATTTCCTGGAGAAAATTTAGGGAGGTGAGAGAACTAGTGCAATAGTCAGGTTTTTCTGCTTCACGCAAAAACACCGGCAAGATTTTAAGTACCAGCAGAATATCACAGGCATTGCTAATCTTATCCTGTCGTCTTTTTTCCCTTTCCTTGCAGATCAGATTTATTTTTTATCTTTCCCTTCATTCTTTCAATCTTTGCATCTTTTATTCTTTTTTTTTTTTTTTTTTGGAATCCAACTGATAAAGTATGAAACTTAAAAAAAAAAAAAGGAAAAAAAAAAGAAAGAAAAAACCCCGAGAAGTGAAGATACTCTGCTCCTGCTGAGAAATAAGTGGTGGAGCTGAGCTCCTGGGAGCTCCTCCTCACTTTGAGCGCTGACCGTCACAGTTCTTTTACCTGCCAACCCCTTTGGAAGAACTGTATTGATGTCCCAAGAACACAAACACTTGTTAAGCCAGTGCACATTCTCGCAGAGATACTAACCAAGTATCTAAGTGAGTGAAGCAGAGAATTCACAGGTTGCTGTACTCTGAATATGAAAGTGAAAATGAACAGTGAAGTGACTTGCCGGGCTGCTGAATTCATCCTCTATGAGTGTGATCACCCATAAAGAGTGAGATCTTGGGAGTGAGAACTTCACAGCTAGTCCTTGGAAGCGAAACTGTCACTGCCTGAAAGCATGGCTCGGGGAACTATGCCTATGTAGGAGCTATGCCAGCTCCTCTACTGAGGGGGCAGCAGAATCCAAACCGCAACTGAGAGGATCTGCTCCCAAAGTGAAGTTTCCCCCAAGACGAAGATGAGGAAAATGAGGTTCTTGGTTGACTTGGGGAACACCTCCGGGATGCAGAACATTTCTCTAGTGCAAATGCTACGTACCTGCTTAGGGAGCAAGGCCCAAAGGGCAGCTCAGCTGAAGAGATAGCAGAGGTGTAAGCTAGCCAATTAAGTGCAAACCAGCAAGACTTTAAGAAGAGGTCCCTGTTAAGATTCTCTTTAGGGCACAGTGATTTTCAAGTACTGAACACTCAACTAACATATTCCAGTAACACATTCTGGAAATCAGAATACATCAGTACCTTGGATTTGGACTCTCAAGCATAAATGTAGCCACTTACTCTACTTACTAACAAAAGAAACAAAAGGAATGTCATCTTCAAACCAGTGAACTCACTTTGAAAGATTTTAAACAAAAAGACACTGCCACCACACTACTAACAAAGTAATCTGACTACTGAAAAGCAGCCTTGAAAGTGAACTTTCAAGGTAGTTTCCTCTCCCGTGCAGCTTACATCTATTTGTCATTGTTGTATGTGAAAGTTCCCTTGCTGGCACCTTGACAGTAGCCAAAAGGTATATTTACAGAAATGAAATTCTGAGCTTTACCTGAAAATATTCCTGGAATGTAAGCTCTAAAATATGGCCTAACCTAGACAAGGACCATAAATGTCTCTAGCTATTTTTATCACGTTCTGAACAAGAAAATGTTCAATAACACAAATAATGCTGATGCAAAGAGTTTGCAATCAAGGTTGTGTTTGAAACACATTTAAATAAGGCTTTCACTTTTGAAAGCATGAAAAATATATCAGACCCAAGAAAATGGATCTAAATCTATGACCAAGTTGCTGTGCATGGCAGCTGCTGATACAAATCCACTGGCTGCACTCGAGTTTCCCTCACCTAGACAAAGAAAAATGTGTTGTAAGACTGCATGTTTCCCTGGTAGCATAGTTTGTTTTTCTAATAGATCAAGTGAAAGATGAAATGGCAGTTTCTGAAATATGTGAAATGTGTATATAAAATACAAGGAATGGTTTATTCAATCCTGCACAGATCCTTACAAAGCAGTTAGGCAGATAAAATAGGCATATGAAATCCCAGATCAGATAAAAACTGTACCTAAAATATCTCATAGTAAATTAGCTCTTCCTTTGGGAGAAAGTACGGTTCAGGGTAAAGGATTCAGAACTTTGCAGTGCTTATATTATGGAGTTGTTGGAGCACTTCTGAACAAAATTGAGCATACATTTGCAAATAACACATTTACAAAGCCTTTAGGGGTTTTACCAACGTTTGGAATGATAATAGCCTCACTCTACTCTTATCTCAGTAGTATCCAAGCAGAATTGTACTTTTTCTCTTTCAGTAAGGAAGTAAAGAAAATATAATGAATATTGTTATTGCAGTGCAAAGCTATTCTGTAAGATAAGCTGTGCAACTTTCATTGCATGAGATCTTCATTTTGTACATAAATTGTACCTAGCAAACTCTTATTAGAATCCAGAGCTCAAAATCCAAAATGAAAATATCTGTACTTAACAATAAAACAATGTATTTTCCTCACGTCTTTTACACAGTAGCTCAGCTTAATAGGGTTTCAGCATTCTCCATGTGCAGTCTATTTAGAAGCTATTACATGAGATAAGTATTTACAGTGAGATCTTTAGAGAATTATTGTGTAAAGACATAGAACTGGTGTGCTGCTGAAAATGGATATATTATCCAGTATGGGGCATGTGGTCAGCAGATGATTAAAAAAAGAAAACTTTATATGCACTGCATTCTTCCACAGAAAGGGGGAATATGCTATTGTTTGGATAATAATACCATATGAAAAGGTTAATCATTGTCTGACATTTGCACTGTTGAATGAAAACATACTTGTGCTGAGGCTGTGAATTTCCTTGATTAGAAACCCTGCTTCCAGCTGGGATCTTCTCCAACACCAAGACATCTTGGTCATGTTCTTTGAGTCTTACTGTATTTGCTTCCACATCCTGCAAGATAAATTACTTGTAATAAAGTAATCGCACCCAATTTGGCTGATTAGTTACTCTTTCAAACACAAAAGATTCTTGGGTTGGTTCTTTTCCCTTGTATTTATCTAGCTTTCTTCTGCTTTTCTCACAGGCAGAATCAAGAGGGAAGCACTGGCACTGGGGGAAGAGGATGAGAATTGTGGAGGGACTAGAGCAAGAACCATGTGCAAAATCTCCGGCTATGGCAAAGGAAAAGAAGTTTGCCAAACAAACAAGTCTGTCCACCCACAACATTCCATATGTAATGTAATCTCTATCGCCGCTTAGACATCAATATTATTATCTATAATCCAAATTATTTTTTAAAAGAAAGAAAACGGCACTTAAAATTGGTAATTCTTAGCTCAGTAAACTGTCAGTAAACTTTTCATTTTATAGTACCAGATCATAGTAGAAAAAGAAAAAAAAAAGAATTAACTATCATGTGCATTCAAACAACACAGATGAAAATCAGTAAGACCATAGACTTTGATCTTCTTTGAAGTATCGACCAAAGCTAAATCAGTTGGGAGTCTCCATGGCCAACCCAACCTTACTGCCAATGGGATCCTCGTCGCCTTTTGAAGAGTAAACACATTCTTCTGTCATTTTTCTAGCACAGTACTCTGTCTGGATGGTTTTATTGCTGCAATACTGGGCACGTATACATTTGAATACAGGATGATACTGGTTTTGATTTCCTATACTATGAATGATCAAAACCCAGCCTGCATTTACATAATTACAGCTGGACTTTGGAACTCATTTGCCCTAACGTAAAAAACTCTAAAATCAGTCTGTGAATATCTTTCTAGCTTTCTGATAAAGACATCTGTGTATTTACCTGTAGCTTATTTAATTTGCCACTTGATCCTACCTTGAATCTGTTGAGTTGAAGGTATCTGTCACTGACCTATCTGGGTGTGCTGGGTTCAGCCAGG
>NW_010259708.1:0-88668 GCF_000690775.1 Eurypyga helias
TGTCCTTGTGCTTGGGATTGCCGCGTTCCTGTGCATGAGCTGCCCAGCAAGAACTGCTAAGCACGTGGATAGAGCACTGAGGCAGTACCTCAGCCACCTTTTGGTAATGCTGTTTCTCTACATCCTTTTTGCTTCTAATATGTACATGGCAAAGGAAATAAGGACTTTCTTGGTTCTCCACTCTGGGAATATCCAATTTTGTGCCAACCCTCTTAAGCCTACGAACTGTAAATAATTTATTACTCACACAAAAGGGCAAAAGTGCTTCCAAATCCTATTAACTTGATGTTTCTTAAACCCTTTTTTAATCCTGTTTTATGGAAAGGAAATATTAAAGCTATATTTGTATTTAGCCCTACATAAGTGAAATATCTTTCAGAGTAAAGATAGATTGAATACTTCTACAATTTTAATTTCCCATGGGATTTGAGTTTCCTCTTTTCAATTTCTTATTAACACATCAGTCACAGAGGTCCCAACTTAAAGACCTTGAGTGTAAGGTATATTTAGATTCCCTGCCCTAGATCTACCAGTTATGATACAAACTATTTTTTGGTTTTTGTAGTCAAGATATTCTCACCAACCACAACAGTTTTCTTTCAAAATAATTATAAGAAATTAAGAAATGGGCAAAGCATGACTAGGGAGTACCCTGAGGTTAACACAAGACCCTTCTGTCTCTGAAACACTTTTCTCTTGAGTGAAAGTTTTGAGATAAGCTCAGAGTGACTTTAGGAAGTCTGAAATGGGTCTGGGAATTCCAGCAAGATGTGATCTCTCATGAAACTTTCAAGTTGTCCCTAAGTTTGACCATGCAAATAACACAGTTAACGCTTCTCTCCTAATCATTTGGGGTTTTGTCTGGAGCAAGAATTTCAAAGGATCAAGAAAATTAATAGGAGGTCATGGGAAACAACCACTAAAGAAATAGTTAACAGATCTCTTTGTTTAAAGGTTGCGTGTTGAGTTATAGGTTACCTTAGTTTGTTTTTAGTAGAAACGTGATTGCAATCAGAAGTCAAATAAATTCTCTACCACATCACTAAGACTGACAATTTCTTTTCCAAAGAAATCCGTTTCTGAGATATCTGAAGTGCTGCAGCAGCAACACAAGGCCTCTCAAGGTAAGATGCTAGAAGATTTTCAAATGACAACTGAGAGGAGCTGTTTGGAGACTGCCTCCCTTCAGCTGCGAAATCTGCAGAGCAGAAACAACAGAAGAGACGGATGGATGGAGACAGACACCTTTCCTTCCAGAGAAAACTTGTAGTCTTGCTTTCTGAGCACTGGGAGAAGTTCTACAAAGAGCTAGCTGTTTGCTCAGCTCCCCTAACCTTACCATCTGAAACATTTCATCTAACTCACCCGCTGCCCCCTCAGCAGGATGTTTCATTACACCCATCCCTGGATGGGCACCACCTTCCCATCTCGTAGTGCCCATTTCTCTAGACTGGCTGCAGAGAAAACCTAAACTACTCGCACAAACGAGACTCCTATATAGTACAATTCAGCAGACAGGATGCCACCCTCGGACGCATCCTCATCCTCTTCCTGTTTAACTGCCCTAAAATACTGGAACAAAAACGCTTAGGCAATTTCACACTGACAGCTCTCCGTGCAAGCGGTTAGCACGGTGGTGTGCTAAGAACAGGAGAAATAGCTGCATGAGCACGTGGAAAGGCGAATGTCCAAACGGCATCCCTTCTACTGAGCTGTAATCAGCCTTGAGAAACTGAGACCATCACGCCTAGGCAGATGTATACAGAATGATGCTTTAAATTAGAGTAATTAACTGGCACAGAAGATCACATATTCAGCTGGTTCAAAGTGGCGAAGCTTTATTCACTTCAGTGCCAGCTGGGTAGGCGCACAAAGTTTTTAGTGAAGTTAAGGCAGTGTGATTTCCAGGCTACAAGAATGCTTCACAAATCTCTCTTATCTGTGGGTTTGATGCTTCACTGCTTTCAGCAGCATTAGGAAGGTGGCCTCTCTGGTCCACTTCTGAGGCAATTCCTGCAAACTCTATCCAGATTCAGTGACAAAGCTTTGAGAGCCATCAGTGCCCAGTGACACAAACTGCAAATTTCCAAGTAAGAGTTACAGATCTATGCAAGCCTTCTTGTAATATCCCTCTTTCTTAAGGGGTAAGTAAGCAAGCCCTTTGTTTCCTTACATACCATCCATCTTTGAAACACACTATCTAGTAGCAGTGGTTCCTTAGGACACAGCATACAGTAAGAAAAATACAACCAGAAAAGCCTGGAACAGTTAGAAATAACATCCGTGGTTTAAAGAGCATTAAACATGAGATTAGGGTTAATCTCTGGCAGGACACTTACATAAATGCAGCTGAATGTAAAATTGTTTCGTCCCAAGGCAGGAAAAAGGAGTTCAAACCAATGAAGTACACGAGGGAAAATAAAGCAGAGTTTAAATATTGCTGAAAATCATATATGCACGCCCTAGGGTGGATAAGACACTGGAGTTTGAAGAAAACATTCACGTTAAGTAAGCTTACTTCTGGTAAAGCCTAAAGAAGCACATCCCATAATGTCATGATTCTTGAAAGCTTCTGTCTCCTTCAGATAGCATTCGTCAGTGCAGCTTCCCATTCCATTCAATACTTCCAATTACAGTTTCCCACCCTGGCTGAGTAATTGCCTTTTGATTATTTCTTAAGGTGTTCTGAACACACCAAAGACCATTAGATATTCCTATGGAAAATGGAGAATTGACTCAAGGTACTGTGATTACGCCCTGAGCTTACACCCTTACACCTGCTTTTAGAAACTGAAGAGTTCTGTTGCTGGATTTTATTAAAATAGAGAAAAACTTAAGTTGTCTTGGAGCAATTGTGTTCCAGAGGTGGGCTTCTTGCCCTCGGTACTGCTGAAAACCCTCTACAAGTGTCAGACTGGCACTTACTGAAGGAGGTTACTTTGCTGATTTTATTGGACCAAAACTGCCCAGCTAGAAGTGAAAAGAAAGGTGAACATCCTCCATTTTTCACTCTGCCACCCAGTTTCTGCCAAGCTAATAATATGCTTTTGTACAGCTTGAGTGTCTTGGGCTGTTTTTGTTTGCTGGTATGTTTGTTTCAAGACACAGAACAGGATTGAGCCCGAAGATAAATTAAAAGCAACAAATAATAACAACAAAAAGCTGCCTGTGTTCTTGGGTTTCCCCACACTAACTTGAAGGCCCTGGGGAAGGTGAAACCAACAGCTGTCCTGGCTGCAGTACAGTTAGAATCTCCTCCGAAGCCAGCTGCATGCGTGGAGAGTGAGAATCTACTAGAAATACCCGGGGCTGGTAGCACTGACAGCTTAAGGGGATAAAATTAAGGGGGCATTTGGCAGCAGTCACAGACCTCTTCAGTAACTGCGAGTTTTTACATAAAAAGCTACAGGCTAAGAGCAGTCGGAGTAGGTAACGAGCACCTTTTTCCCCTCTGTAATTCCCACAATTCTGTCTGTGATAACTGGCGGTAAGCCGCATCCTCAGTGGAGTTGGGCTGTGTAGTCATGGTACGATGCAACGGACAGTGTGACAAGAATACAGACCCTGTGATCCACATGTGAAGACCCTATCGCAGTCACTGCCTGTCTTACCACAAACACACGTAAATCTGTTGGCTCTTTAGACACCTGGTTTGCTCAGAAGTTGCTTTATGTGCCGTACAACCCTCTCATATGGATACAAACCTCGTCAGGAAGTCAGGCTTCATGCAGCAGTCTTATATGGAATAAAGTGCTGCTTTTCATACGTACCTACAGATGCTGGCATTTCTCCCCACTGTAAAACAGTCTCCTTTGTGAAATGCCCATATATATCGATGTAGATGCCTTCATCTTCGTAGGTGAGTAGAAGCTCCATTCCGCTGGTATTTGGGAGGATGATGATGGCATGTGGACGAATAGTCCCCTGGATCTAGAATCATATTTTACCAAGATTTACATCAGAAAACGGACAGCAATTTAGTGACTACATCCATTAAGCTACCTAACTATTGTTCTGCCAAGAGCAATAAAAGGAACTAGCTCATGGCTCATGGAAAGTGAAAGAAATGCCTGTTTTGAGAAAGGCTGGATAGTGTGCTAGCTAGCCTCGGAAACGGGCCTTCTCCCCTCCTCCCCCCTTCGAATGCGACGGTAGGTTTGCAATCAAATCAATGTTCAATATTTTACTTTGTAGTTACCAGCATTAATTGGTTTCAAGAAGCAATGGAGCCACGGAGACACAATAATATTTACTTACTCACTCACAAAACACTTGCATTATGTAAATCAAAGAAAGGTGAAGTAAATTTGGATTCACAATTATTTCAGAAGATGGAGGAAGAACAAAAGCTTCCACATTCCAGGGAATCAGTGCTTTCACTTTCCATGATATCTCCCTTTCCCCAGCCACAAGCTAAAACCTGTAACTTTAACCATATTTACAGCAACTTGAAAAGTCACCTGGACCTTTCAAATACGAGCCACTCTGTCCTTCCCTTCCCACATCCTTCACTAAAAACAACTCCCCGTTTAAATGCTGTTGGGCACACGTTTTCTGCGTGCCACAGGAGCAGTGCGGTTCACTCACACAAACTATTTAACAGCTGCTCAAAGCACGAGAATCTCTCCCCGAAAGCCAACGTGTCCCACGTGGAAAAAAACCCAAAAGGTCTCAGTATACAACCATGAAGGTGGGGTTTTACGAAATTTGAAAGACAAAGAGGACAGCCTTAAAAAACAGTAACAAAGCATTTCCTTGTTTACAGCGCCACTCAAAACAGGATGTTAAACAGCAAATGAAACCACTACAATTAGTATTTTCATAGGAAGCATATGACTGGAGGATCTACATCATTTTCACAAGCCAGCAACACACAGATCTCATTTCCTTCAAGCACATACATTTATGCACACCGTAAGGGCACAACGAACAGTAAAAGAAGCACTGAAGCTGTACTTGCCAAACTGAATACACTCAGGCCAACCACTTGACTCCGTGCCTCCGCAACAACTATCCGTAACACTAGAACGGGTATCCAGAGCCGCAGAGCAATTTTAATGCGTTGCCTTGGTACTCGCATGAGCGATCGAAGCAGGTAAGAGATGAAGAGAGAGGTGGGGAACCAGGAAAAGAGGCTACCAGAAAGCAAGAGTATCTAAAGTCAGCCTGTTAAAATCTGGTCTGTTGCCACCACGAAGCTCCTCCAGAGAATTATCCAATTCTAGCAGATGCTCTTTACAATAATAAAATACCGAAAAAGACAGAGCCACTGTAGCAGCAGATTTATTTCAGGTCCAAGACTCTAAAGGGAAAATATATTTTTAGTACATGCTGACTTCTGGTTGAAGAGCACACACAAGGGGAGTCAACTCTTAAAGGTGCCCCACATATTCAGGACAGTCACCTGGGAAATCTCTCTCATCAGGTACATAATTATATTTGTAGCCTGTTGAAAAACTAACGCCTCCAGGAAGGTTCACTTTTTTCTTTGCCTTGATCATCTTGGGCAATTATGCTAATGATCTTTTTGACAAGTCATTATTCACCTTGCTTAGCAACCCGCTTCCAGGGATGGTATGCAGGCACCATGCTTAGATTTATAAACTGACGTGAATGTTTCAGAGTTGCATAGTTAACAAAGTTACTAACTGCCAGATTAAATAAACCCTCTAGCAAAACAAACAGTAAATCCCTTATAAAAAACCCAACACAGAAACAGACAGTATAAGCTTTCAGCAGGTGATTCAACAGTTTTTTCTGAACAGCTAAAAAAGTTACTTTTTAATTAAGAAAGTTTTCTAAACAGCCACCCTCAAACACTGCATCCACCAGGAACACAGGTCTGACAGGATCTGGAGGCTGCCACTTGTCCAGGCAGCGGAGTGATCAAGCGGCTTGCACGGGGGGTGTGGGACTTCGTTTGCTTTGAAAGCGTGGGGCTCAGCATGGAGAAATACAAGTTAAAACATAAAAGGGTTCAAGGGACAGGCTGCAACATGCAGATCTGAGTTCTTCAGACCTCGGAGCATGACTCTGGGACAAGAGGAGGCCATGGCACTGTGATGAGCCAACCCTGTGAAGCTCTGCTGACTTCAGGGAGGTTTCAAGCGTGCACGGAAGTTTCCCTGCCCGGAGCCTCCCATCAGACGGAGCCATGGGGACCTGCCAGTTTTCTGGACCTAAGCCCCCAAGCTTCTCTGGCTTATGGGACTCACAGCTTTGAAAATAACTCTCTAGAACAGCTAAAAAAAATAAGCCAACAAACAAACAAAAAGATTAAAAGCCAGTCATTCGCTTCTGCAAGGGAATTACTTTACTGTTATCTGAGTTTAAGCAGGGATTTAGTGATCACCGTCACCTCAACGAAGAGATGCACAATGCAATGTGTACACCCCAACTTGAAATAGACACCTTCGTGCCAACCTCTTGGCAATCTAATGAGAAAATGAACACATTTATTTAGTCTGGAAGTTGGGTTTCTGCAAAGTCATGACTGAAAGGCAAATCACGTTTTTCTCACTAAGCCTGGATCTGCAGTCACGTGAAACAAAGGCAACTTGGCTCCACGGTGAAGAAACCGGGATTATTGACGGGTGCACACGCATACCTGGCTCCTCTAGCTACAGGTACTCACTGGTGCAGTGGATCAAGATTGAAACCATGTGGCAACAGTGTTTGTACTCCAGGCCAAATTTCAGCTCAATTCAGTGATAATTTAATCAGCTTGTTAGCCAGATTGAAAAGCACAGTGGCAGATTGTAAAAGTCACCTAAATTCATGTAGATATTATTGTGTCTTTGATTGCTTAAAAACTCCTAAATTCCCAGGATAAATCAATTAAATATAATACTGTCCATACAATAGGCTTTCTGATGTTAAACCATTAAAATTAATATTCTGATTCTGATAAAAGCCTTTAACATAACTTCAGTGCTATAAAAGTATGCAAAAAGTGGTTTTCTATTAGCTGTCATACAGTAATTATTCTCTTACCCTCTCTTTTGAAATACAGCACAACTCTTAAACTGATCATCATCTACAAACAGCCCAAAGAGGCATTTACGTAATTTCTTGGAGTATCTTACGTGTGTCGGAAGGTACAGGTCATACACAGATCCAGAGTCCACATCAATAGCGTGAAAGCCCACTAGTGAGCCGTATATGACTTTTAATCTTTGTCCATTTTCAACAGTCAGGTCAACTGACAGTGGTTTGTGATGAAGTGAGGTAAAGGACTGGAAAAAGAAAAAGACGCTATGTAACACAATAAAGCTGCTGGTTTACACATCTCTAGACATGATCTCCAGAATTTTCAAAGCTCAGAGGTTAGACAGCTATTTCTGTTAAGTCAAATGTTACATTTAAGGAGCTAAATATCCATCATCCACTGAGCTACAAGGAGAGCTGGTTCATTCACTTGTGCTTTGAAAAAAACCCACCAGATTCTAGAAAAGGCCTAGGCAAAAATCAGGCTGAGTACCATTCGTGCTCAATTTCCTCCTCTTTTAAAGGAAATCAGCATCAAACTTTGTAAACTTCAAGTGTACATTTTGTCACAGCACTGAAACAAGTTATTCCAACTAACACAATCGTGACTGCGACAGTTTTACACCTGCCATCTCCAAGGTATGTCAAATGAGCAATGTTTTCTTTAGAAGACTTACATTTTACCTTTCACTAGAAATAAATGTTATACAAAGCAACAGAAAGCAACGAGTAGATGAGAGACGGGGAGAGACAGTGATATATCTGAACCAAAGTGGAGCTTCACCTACCTTAAAAGCCATGAATTTGTGATAAGGCTTTGGAGCCCAAGCATAAACCTCCACTGAG
The DNA here is from genome assembly GCF_000690775.1 of Eurypyga helias. Lineage (NCBI taxonomy): Eukaryota > Metazoa > Chordata > Aves > Eurypygiformes > Eurypygidae > Eurypyga > Eurypyga helias. The sequence continues at coordinate 7,834 of NW_010259708.1, forward strand.
TTTTTCAAAGCAATTACAAGGAATTTGATTCTCTCGTATTTTACTGTAATACAAGAAGAACAATTCCTTAGGTACCACACAGACACTTAAATAAAAGACCACCTCATCACATGAAATAATTTCAGTGGACTACTTGTAGAGCTAGACATTATCCATCAAGGGAGACTAATGGATTCTGGACATCAGTGTTTAATATCACCAGTGACAACACCATGACTGAAAACCTATAGTTCAGCTACTCTCAGTAAAGCCAGATGACTGTTAACAACATCTATATATTGCTTTTCATATATCTAGGAAAAAACCCCAAGAAAACCTTACTAGTCAGAAAAAAAGGTCTTGACCCTGCAGCAAAGCCAGCCTACTTCATTTTTGAAGTGTGAACACACCCCAGGAGGGACGGTGGTTTTACTGTTCCTGTGTGGGGTTAAATCTCCACGTGCTCACGTGGGCGAAGGACTCCCATGTTTCTGAGATGAGTAAGCATGTAAGAGATGAGCAATTCCTCTAACTCGTTTAATGTCACGTTGTGCCCATCGAGAATAAATGAAGAATCGTGCGTTGAATATTAAGGCTTCTTTGTACGTTGTGTTTTGTCTCTGCCGGAGACAAGCATTTGCTTTGGAAACGGAGCACTAGGGTATTGTATCCCAATACAGTCACCCTTCATTCTGCATTCAGTGTTTGCTTGGCAGGGATTTTTAGAAGATGCAGGGGTTACGCTGCTGAAGAAAGGTTTGTTTTCTGTGGGAGACAGGCTCGATCAGCCCTCGCTCCTTATAGAAGGAGCAGTTCACACTGCACATAGAGCAGAGGCCTGAGGAGTGGATGGATGGACAGTGGTCAGCAAAGTTGCACATAGGCGGAGAAAGGAAAAAATAAACCCAAACTCCACAAAAACCCAGAACAGCACATCCTCTTCCTCTTCTACCTGGACAAATGGCTGTAAAACCAAAGGTCAAGATACAAGAAGATTCACCAAGAGAAAAACAACAGCAGCTGTTTTGTCAAAGGAATAAGAGCGGCTTGTCATACGTAAACACAGAAGCTCCTACCAAATGCTTGCCTAATTTTAAGACAGCAATTTTTTAAAAAAAACCCCAACACCACCAAACCCAAAGATGAGCAAGTGCAGCGGAATACGTGGGTGCTTTGCTATAGTCACAGAGGAAGTCACAACACATATCTGTTTCACATTCCTTCGGGGATTTAACCCTTGCCACTATTAAAGCTGAGAGATATAAAAGCAAAAAAAAGTCAAGTACGGCATTTATGAGAGCCAGCCACCTCACTCCCCTGTATCATTTCTCCGTTTGACTTTGAAAGTGCCACTTTCATATACCATCAAAGCAAAACTTACGCGATACATCACACCCCCTCACGCAGCTAAATGACAGAAACTATCACAATGCTGATGTTCATCTTCAAGAACAAACTGCCTGAAAGCCAAATAAAAGCAAGCTGGTTTTTCAGCTGCTACAGTGCCATTTCCAGTGTGAAGTCTAAACAAAGGTATATTTAGGTCTTTTATGATCTGGAGACAGGGATGAGCTGTAGAACATCCAATCTGATACCTATGGACATCCTACAAATACGATTTACTAGCACTTTAGTAGACCAGTTTCTTAGCACTTTCAGGGTCAGGAGGGAAGCTGAATAGCATGGAGGTGGAAAACATCAGTCTAATTAAAACCTTAAATAACTACAGAACTTCTAAACCACTGACTGAGCAACAGACCAGGGCTGACACTCCCTTCTTGAGGCCATCATGGGAATACCCATAACATCATCCAGTAACTGCTGCAGGAAGAGACGCTACCTGGAATGAACGGGAGCAGAGAACTCAAGGATACTAAGCCCAGTACAATCCTGAAACGGAGCTGAAGAAAAATGCTGCTGTCACAAGATACAAAAGGAGGCTTAAAGCAGCTCTCCCAAGGAAAAACCAAAAGTCCTTACCAACTTTGTAGTGTACGCAGCCTTCTAGGTCACCCACAGACACCCAGCCTTGCCGCTTCTCCACCTCTGGATCATTGCGCAAAATTTTATTTCTCAGCCATGATAAGTAATATACCCTCAACTTATTCTTCTTCCCTAGGATTTGCAAAAAAAGACAGACATAAAGCTTCAACTCACTGAAGAAAACTCTCCCACACTTAGAAACAGAGTTTTGTGACCTTGAATACAGCAGGTCCTTGTGCCTCATCAAGGTGAGAGAAGAGCCCCGCGGCACAAAAGAAAAGTCTTGTGCAATGGTGACGTGCTGGACGAGGGAACTGGAACAGGAGCAATCCTATGGCATGTGGCACATGTGCACTTACCTGGTGACTCAAGTTTCAGATTTTCACACCTGACTAAAATTCTTCCCTCAGGCCAAAGAACAGGTCTCTACAGACACATGTATTATCAGAAATAATCATAATATCTGGCATTTAATCCTTGACGTGAAGGAAGGAACGCAGGTATGGCCTACAATGGCCATTTGGAACAAGTGACTCGTTTAGTTCTAATTAACTGACAATCTTCACGACGAATTTTCATCTGGATGCCTTTCCAGGTGAGAATTACTTTGTCATCTTTCATCTCAGTCATTCTGTTGCTTCAGTTCGTAAGTACATACACGCAACAGCAGTCTGGGATCAAAGATTTGTCCAAAGAGAAGGACCGTGTCACAGACCTGGCAACGTGGGACAAAGAGCTCTCACCACTGCCTACCACAGCGAGCTTGGTAGGACCTACATCTCTGACCTGGTCATGTACTGAGCATCCTTTGAGGCCACTCATCCCTGGGGAATAAGGGCCTCGGTACCTTGCGGGGCAGGGTCCCAGCTGTGTGGCAGCAGAGGCTGAAGACGCTACCCCATGTAATGTTACTGATGCTTTCACAGTATAGATGGCTCTCGTGTTACTGCTCATACATCTTGTGGAGCACAGAATGAGGTTATTTAATGATATTTTAATAGAATTGCACTCAGACAGATGCTCACCCATCACAGAAACAAGCAAACAGACTGACAAACTAAAACTTGCTGAAAACCAGTTCTTTTTAAGGATATGAAACACTTGGTACTTCCCACAAACCATTTTACACATTAACCAGGTAACGAAATATCCCAAAGCCTCTCTGAAATTAGAACATAAATGTTAAAAATTCAAGAGAGTTTTCCTATTAAAAAGAACAACTGTCCTGTGATTTTCTGTAAGAGGAAATTCCTCAACCTAGTTTATAACCTCATTCTTTTTAATTGCTTCCAACCCCAGTGAAGGTCACACACTGAACTAACCTGATATAGTAATTAGCACATTGAGTCCTTCCAGAACATCCATTTGCTGGAATCGTCTCCTTGTAATCAGCGAATAAACTCTTCCTTGCCCACTTCTGTCCAGCAGCCACAATCCATTCTCTGTTCCCACCAGTAAATTTACTCCTGTTGATACACGGGAAAAAAGTACTGCATAAATCCCCTAATGACTCAGAGGCCACTAAGTGTTCATTGTTTTGAGAACTGATTCTTATTTAGTCTTGTTTAACAGTACCTGGTATTTTCTCTGTTGCTCTGTGGATGATCTCCCAGAAAAATTTAAAAAGAAACCAGTTTTTTTTACCCAGAACACTTACACGCAATTCAAAGGACAGAATCATAGAATCATAGATGAAGAGTTCCACTAAAATCAATGTTGATTTAAACAAAAAGGAAAATGCTTTGTGAACTCAAACTTCTCAGGTGACCTTGGAATGTGCCTGTAAGCACGGCAAAAGCCCCAGCCCAGCACCACCCCACAGGCAACACAGGAGATTCAACTAAGAGATCAAAGGTCTCTACCAATAAAAATATTAAAAAATCCCTCTTTCTCCAAATACAACAGTCAAACCACATGAGGAACAAACTTGTGGGAAGAAGGGCTGCTGTTACGAGGAAGCAGAGGGTTCATTTGGAAACAGTCTGTGTTTTGCAAGAATGCTTTCAAATGCCAAATTAAAGGAGTGAATCCGTCTGAAATCCAACTGCTCCCAAGAAAGCGAAGGCTCCAGTGGGTTGCTGACATCAGAGGATGTCAAAACTTGTGTTCAGCTGGCATGACAGCTACGTTTCCTAACCAGCAGGTTCTAGAGAACGACATGAGTTATCCTGCCACAACAAGCGATCTCCTCTACCGGCAATGCTCTGACGGGTACCTGGCGCTCTTCAGCCTCAACACACATGTAATTACAGACCTTGCCACACAGCTCTGTTCTTAATTTAAAATCTTGGACTCCTACAAACATACATTACACACAATCTGTGAAGCTGTAAACTGGAAATCTACATTTCCTTCAGATAATGTCTCATCTGCTTAATTCATTTCCCATTCCAGGCTCAGAAAGTGAGGAGCAGTAAAAGGCTGGGTGAGTCGCACAGAATTTGTCTGTTCTTCTGAAGCAGAAAGATGATTAAATCAACTCAAGAGAGTGAGAATGGGACAAGGTCTACAGTTGTTGAAAACTGGTCTGACTATATTCAAGGTGGTTTCACACCACGTGAAGCTGACCCTGTTAAAAAAGGGTGATCCAGTGAGGTTCTGAGCAAGCACTGACAGCAGGAACTAAGGAAGACAAGCTTTTGGAAAGCCTGATGCCTGACCTGCTTCAGATTTTTGGAAAACCTAACATGCATGACAGCAAAAGCCTTCAGGTTTGGATTATTTCCACTGGGTCAGGGCTTAGTGTGATCAGCTCTACCCACACGTGGCTAAGACAAGAGTATCATACGCCGCATATGCTACTACAACATTTGCAACTTCTGGCTCTTGCAACGAGCGCAGTTTCAGTTTGGTGCCCGATCAAAACATTATCTCATTCTGATGCACAAAATCCTCAGCAACTGTAAGTCATCTGTTTGCCATCTTCTACCAGGAAGGCAGCATCATGCGAGTGACGCAGGTACCCACTCAGCGATCCACTCCAGGAATTTCTGACGGGAGAGGTGCAATACAACTGTGAAATCTGCCTGGCATACACCGCCAGCCTCTCCTGCTGCTGCCTCCCCTCCATACACATGCCCAAGTACTCCTGAGCTTACCCCACAAAGCAGCACAAAGGACCTCTGAGTTGAATTTCTTCTTGTATTTACGAATTTCTGGACTGTCACTCTGTGGGCGGATATTCGTAGGGTTGACATTGACAACGGAGCCTTTCCGTGCATTTTCCCTCCTGACAGGCTCAGGTTTTGCACTAGATGCTAGAATGAGACACATACACAGTCATGAAAAATGTGTTTGGCTAGATCTCAATCTGACCTGTTTACGGCAGAATGAAAGAAATCCCAGAAAGGTGAGAAAACACCTCATAAGCACTGCATAGTCAGAGGAAAACACACATCTGGAAAATTCCTCAGGCATTCCTGAGTAAGCAGTGTGGTAACACAACAGCAGAGTAGAGCAAGGCACATCTGGAAGAAAGGCAGAAGCTGTACAATGAAGACACATAGCAATGTGGAGTGTCAGTTTCCGGAGAAGTTACGGACAGTTTCCATCTCCAAGCAATAGGCCTTCCCTACTCCCAGAAAAAAAAGAAACCAGGAGTGACAATTCATGAGCAGGGTAAAGCATACTCACGAGAACTACAGGAAGGTCCTACTGGACTGGTGGGAGGGGTGATGGGCAGAAGCCTAGGATCTATGAATGACGTAAACGATGTTGTAGATGACGTGCTGCTCTTCGAAGGTGGGCTTTCAGCGCACGGAGCCTACGATGAAAAACAAAAGCCGCTTCAGCAGGGCCATGCTAGGGGCGCAGGCGCCACGCAGCAACGTGGTGCCACTGAGGTTCGAGGAAATGGCACGTGGCGTACTTAGACATGGTGAATAGTCTTAAAATAGTAGATACATGGTAAAAATCCAGTGGCAGAAGGGGAAGCCTGAGCAGGGAGTTGTGTCAGGGTGCTTAGCCAGGCACTGCAATAACCAGCCCACAGAAGAGAAGCCTGTTGATCGCTCCCTGTTCTCTCACCTGTGTTGCTGACATGAGCAGAGAGCACAAGCTCTTCTAGCTTGTGTAAAAGGGGAGGGGGAAAAAAAGGAAGGAAAGAAATGGGATCTCAGAGAATTTGGGACAAACAGGTGAAACGATAAAATCCATTAGGGAGCTCAAGATTTCTAGATAAAACTTGTAAAGAAAAGAAGGGATGCGGCGAAAAAATCTCACCATAAAAAGAGACAGGAGAGATGCAGTTAAAAGGCTCTCCATCTCATGCTCCTAAGGACTGGGGGAAAACGACAGCACAATTCGTTCAATCTGTAATTTATCTCTTACCTTACTCAGAGGTCTGTTCTGAGGTTCCTGGTTAGTCAGTGGCACTTTTGGTGGGTTCACAGAGGAGTCTGAAATTTGGCTTTGTTGAAGGAGATCTGGCAGGAGATAGTTCTGGTTGTTTACACTCCAGAGGCCTTCTTGGGTGCTAGATATCTGTTTCCCTAAAACCTGATCCTGCACATGAGAACATACAGTTAAAACTCCATGTTCAGCATACTTCCAATGCACTGTGCAATCACTGTTAATTAGGACTGTAAATAACGAGCATATGGGGAGGGTGCTCTGTGTGATGCATCATGTAAAGTCAAACCCTATGGAAGAGTTAAAATAAAAAAAAAAACATATAAAAGTGTGTGGCAAACACCTGAGACATCAACACTGGCTTCCACCTCTGAAGCGCTCCACCAATGTTCCTCATCTACGTTCCCTGAGCCACAGGTAAAGAAACAACTTCATCCTCAGAGACACTTGAGACAGAATTCAAATAACTTGTCCTAACGCTACAGATCTGACCTCTACCCACCACAGTCAGAAGCAGGTACTCCTCAGTTCTGGACCTGCATTTAGTTCCAAGCCTCTTTCCATTCATTTCATTGCTACTTCCCATGTACTGAGTCGGGAAACACGATTCTAGAGTGATGACATGCAGTAGGATCCAGTGTCAGCAATTCCAGTGCAGTGATGTTTGGCACTGCAGACCTCTGTATGGGATCCCACCCGCTCCGAGGAAATACTCATAAACCATGTAAGGTGTGAGGCACCACACAAGTTCTCTCCCCGACAGCACAAAACAGAGTCAGAGCTCTGTTTCTGGGAATACATGGCTAGAAGCTTTGAGAGGAAGAAAAACGGGATGTGTAAAGCAAGCAGTGTCCCAGATAGGGAGGGCAGTGCGGAGGGATCTACCCCTGGCCGCGATCAGTCATGGTACCTGAACATCGGCACTGGAATGTAGAGAGGGACAGGAGCCAAGTGCTACACTAGAAAATTCCTCCTGCACATACACTGAAGCAAAAAGCACCAACACACTCGAGCAGCTTCTGGCTGGCTGAGTTCAAGGCAAGTCTGTACATTGTACTGACTCTGCTAACAACCTCGGAAATGAGATCAGCTTTTTTGAGTGCTGGCCAAAATATATTTTTTTTTAAAAAGTAGATAATTCTAAATAAAAGACATTTGCCTTTTAAAAGACAAGTAATTAGAGAATCAATTTGATTTCTAGTTAAGTATTTCACATTTTAATTTAGATATAAAAAACCAAGCCAAAACATACATGTCGGTATTTGAGACTAAGGAATCAAGCCAGTACAGGGCCTTTTTGTTCAGTTTTGAATCAGATTCAGCTGAACTGAACCAAACCAAACCCCCATTTGAATCATTTGGGCAGTTTGGTACACCTTAACCACTGCAACCCAGTTCATACTGATGGGCCAGGGAAAGGCATATTGGAAGAAGTCGTGGAGACTCACGATAGCTGTGGTTGGTGAAACAGAGGTGGGAGGAACGGACAGGATTCTCCACGAGAAGCAGGGAGAAGACTGGAAGGCAGAGAGTTTTGTGAGGAGAGGTGGCAGTCATCTGTCTGTTCTCCCTCCCGATTGTCCCCCCCCAAACCCACCAGAAAAGGTGACCTCCACCATTTTCCATCCTCCCTCATCCTCAGTCTGGGCCTCAAAGACCCCATTCTTTTCCTCAAGCAGCCTATTTCCAATGCACGGTATCAGGGAAAAGGGAAAGCACTGGGCTGGTCTTGCCACAAGAAAAACACTGGTTTTGCCCCATTTATAATTCCTTCTCCGAAGCAGGGTCTTTTCTCCTCAAGGATGGAAGGAGCAGTACTCCTTCCCCAGTCAGGAAGGACAGCACTCTGGTCTGAAGTTTGGAACTCAGACCAGAGGTAAAGAAAACTCCTTCTTCCTAGCCCTGCCACAGCTCACACAAGCCATTCAGGGAAAAACACCAGTTTCAGAGCAATTTATTTTCTCTATCTGTGAAACGCGAGTGCGCTCAGTAATACGTGAGATGCTCTGATGCTGAGTGCAAGTCATTGCTGTAATTTTTTTTTTTGGTTGTCAACCACAAAGAACATCGTTCTGCTTTGTCTGTCTTCATTTTTTTGGCACTAATATTTATCACAGGGGAAAATCCACATGACTGAAGTCTCTACTAGAAACTACAGCCGGGAAGGAACCACAACACAACATATGAGAAGACATGGATTTTTGCTCAGCCAGTAGGGAAGACAAAGTGTTTTTCCCCTCTTCTGGTAATATTTTCAGTAGGAAGAGGTAGTTCTCTTTATATTGGAATAAAGAAGGTCAAGATTTTTAAAAATTGTAGCAATACACACAAACAATAATCAACAGTATTGCTTTTTGCAACCTGCCCAGTGCCTTCAAAAATACTCTGATATCAGAAACTGCTACCAGGCCAATAACAAGGACAAATAAAGAAGCGCAATTTCGTACCTAAATGTAAGCATTTTTGTAGGAAGCACAAAACCTGAACCACACATTTTTTTTTTAAGGCTTACAGCTCTAATTTGCAATGACAGAGCAGGACTTCAGAGTGAAAATGCTGGCGAGAAGAAATGGATACAGCGTTTATCATGCACATTAACGATCTGACTCCCCCCTGTTGTACCCACCCCCTTACAAATGGCCAAATTACCTTGTGTTCTGCGACGGTGCTTTGGGGTTTCAGTTCAATTCCATCTGGTACTCTCGTCCTTGAGAAATCTGCCACTCTGCTGCTTAGCAGTTGCCTGGTAACAAATTCCAATTAATGAACAGAACTACTTCAGTGGAAAAAAAAAAATAAAGAGCCCAAACCCCAAAAAACTGCACATGTACATGTTCAAAAGTGAGCATAAACAACATTCACTAGTCACACTTAAGAGGTTCTTGTATAAAAGCAAGCTGATTAGTCCGTGGATGTGCCTGAATGGACTCGAGCCGGAGGACCACTCACCATACACAGCAGGGAGCTCTCCTCACCTCGACGGAAAGCAGCCCTTCATCTCCAGGCATTTCCCCACTGTTTTTCAGACACTGCATAGTTCAGGCAAGTGAGAGCTGGTCCGTCAAGCTGTCATTTCAGGAGTGCCTACTCCAAAACTTCTCCTGTCTCCCCTTGTACACGACCCCACAGGGTGCAGTTATGAGCCACCCTGCTCTCCGGAGAACGAGCATCAGCTGCACGTGCAAAGGGAAAGCCACTGCTCTTGCTATGTGCTGGTACTGGGGACCTCTCTGCCACTGGAACTTCATACTGTGAATCAGTCCCTGAAACATGGATATCCTCACCTTATGTACAGAGACACGAAGAAAAAGTGGCTGAGAGCACCCAGAGACAGAAGAATGTAAGAGCCACTGGGCTGGCGGGGGCCAAAAGCCCACCTTGCCCAGTATCCTGTCTTCCACAGCGGCCAGACGCAGACACCTGAAGAAAGAGCACGGAGGAGGCGAGCATCGGCTGTGATACACCCCTGCACACTATTGCTTCCTACACAACCAGCAGTATCTTTGCGTTTTAAGCTTTGTCACCCAAGGGGAACTGCCTCAACCTTCTGCCAGCGAGGCTCTGGCCCCGTTTCTGTGCGTTTCCACCTCATATTGTTTATTTATATTCATCTATTTATTACTGCGATCCACTTAAGCCTATTACATTTCTGCCTCCTTTCCACTAACTGTAAAACTGGCTGGATTCAGGATGCTGGTGCGAAGGGCTCTACAGGGCTACCCCACACCTGGAAGAAGTGCATAAGGGTGTTTAGGGTTTTTTTTAATATTGCCCAAAGCAATAACAAAGGTTTTGTGATAGAGCTACTAAGATGGTTGTGAAGGAGTAGAAGTTTTTATGGCTTTTGTTTTGCTGTTTATTTTTTGGGGTTGGGTCCCCCTCCCTTCAATGGGAAGGGTAAATATTCCCGTACTAAACTTAGAAGGAACGGTAAGATACGGAGTAGGATCAATGGGGAGTGCAAGGACGCGTTCTTATCAGGAATGCAAGCAGCAGCTGATCTTAGACAATGTCAATATCCCATTTCTTAGGGGGAGAAAGTAATTCCGAGCCAAGCACACAGGTTTTGGTAGGGAACAGCACACGAAGAGCAGAGACAGGAACTGAAGAATGCAAAATGAGCCCAGGAAAATCAGTGTTTTAGGGGGATTGTGAATGCTGCAAGCATCAGAAGAGGAAATAGAGCATCCATGGAATAGATGTGCTCTACAAGCAGGTAAGATGCTGGATCACACACACACTGACACCATTTCCTTCAAAGAAAAACCTGGTGTCTGTGAGGAAGAATTCTGGCTCATCTCACTGAAAGAAAAACAAGACCAAAAGTTGTTTTACTGGTCAAAGACAGATGCCCTTAGTCCTGACTTCCGCAGCAATGAGCCTTCTCATAGTGGTTAACAGGATTCATACAAGAGAATATGAAGCTCTTTCTCCTGCATATGAGCATGTCCCAAGTCTAGTCCTACTGGGCACCTCCATGAAACCTTGAGCGTGGACATCAAGGCTGTTACACAGCCCAGGCAAGAACAAGAAAACAGGTTGTTTTCACCAGCCAGCTAAAACTCAGCCCAAGGTGTCTCAGCCAAAGCCCACACAGAAACACTCCTACAGACTGTGAGGGGCTTCAGGTCCTGCATTCACATGCTTTAGATAGCAAGAAAAACAAAAACCTTCACTTTATGCAGAATATGCAGAGTTTCAGTGCTGGCTGCTGCTTTCACTCTGATCACTATCCTTTTTGCTATTTACCTGGTAGTAATGAGGATATATTTCCCAAACCACCTTCTTTTAATACAACTGACATTCAGCCGAGGTGAAGGGACTTGGTTCATCGAGACTACACTTTTGATTTCACAGGAGGTCTTGCGGTGGCTGTGTGCACAGGAAGGCAAACCTGACAGGGATCATCCTGCTAAATCCACTTTTCTAGAGGACTGGTGGATCTTGCACAGATAGTAGATGCAAATAACACATGCAGATTTCCAATGGCAGTGATACCACTCCTTCAAATCATTACAGCATGCAAAGATCACAGCAATCTAACACTTACACAGCAAAGTCATTGCTACAGGGCAAATCCATATTTTTATGTAGAGTCTTTCTGTGGTCTAGGATGAATTCTACGACCTAGAGTGAATAGAACTTTTTACAGATCAGAATAAGGTGGTTTGGAAGAGGATAAGTAAGAAAATAAAGTCATTACAGTAAAAAGACAGCTTTCAGGTGCACTGAGTAAGCTGCAAGATTTTTAACATTCTCCCTCCTCATCACTCAGCTTGGAAAATGAACTTCAGAAATGCAAATCAGGAGCATATGCAGGCGCAAAAACTCTGCCTTCTTCAGAGCAGCAGAGGGGAAAGGACTGGTACCAGGCCAACACAATAGCTTGCCAGCAGTGCTACAAATCTGTGCATCTCTTCCTGATGACTGACAAAACTGCTTGTGCAATTATGTCAGAAGAGCAAGAGCCCTCTCCCAGAGAGCTCTGTGATGCACTTCAAAGAAAATCCTACAACTTGAATTAAGCTGAAGTCTCTTTGCAAGAAAATTAGAAATTTCATTCACTGATACTAAAAAATAAATCTGTTGGCTGTTCCAAACAGCAGGGCTGGCCAGCTCTCTTTCACTTGGACTCGCAAGCTATTCACGCTCCACTATTTCTCAGCAGAATATACATTTTGCATGACAGGTAAAACACCACAAGATGTCAGTCACAAAATCAACAGGAGAAACTGGTAAACTAGAGAGAAACAGTTCAGGTGAGATCAGCTTGGTACAAGCCACAGCATCATCTGGCAACCATTTGCAATTGTGCAATATAAAAATATTAAAAACATAGCAAATTTTATAAAACCAAAACCTGCTTACACCACCCCTGCTCTATAAACAGCCCTGGTGAAGGAATCAGCTTTTCAGCGGTAATTATTTCTCCAGGAGTGAACAGGCTATCTGAACACAAGGGTCACATTTGCCTTGCTTTCTTCTCTGTAACCTGTCTTTAGTATGAAGGTGTATAGTTTTCTTTCCCCTCTCCTTTTTTCTTTCAAAAATTCCATCTAAACATAGATCAATGTGATCTCTACAAAAGCACTACCTATTGATACTCAGTTAAAACCAGACATTTCCTCACTGTTCCAGGGCAGAAGTCATCAAAGCTTATTACACTGCATACTGCATAATGGAGCAAACATTTACCCCCGGGAGTTCATTATAGTGCCATTAAACTGCTTAATTACAACTGACATAAATGACTGATAGCAACTTCAGAGGGGAGCAGTATTTATGTATGCCAATTTTTTTTCCAGATATTTAAAAGTGTGTAATAAAAAGGAAGAAAATAATAATAATTAAAATATAAATAAATCATGCCAACCTTGAGTGGTTCATGTCATCTTCGTCGCTGCTGCCGACTTCGTCACTTGATGAGGAATAGTCTGCTGCTTTTAGAAGTGAGTTGGCACTGTCCTTCCCCTTGGCAAAGGAGCTTGGGCTCTAAGAAAAGAAAACTCAGTTGATTTTTTTTTCTCATGGAAGAACCCATCACTAAACAGCATGTGCAGTATTTTACTGTCCCAGCAAACAGAGTTACTGTCACTTCCACAACAAAGAAGCTTTATTAGGAAGTTGATCCAGCACAAGTGGGTATTTCCCACAGGAAAGTGACCTAAGCCATAACATCTGAAAGGTGACCACCTTTAGTCAGCCGGTTATTTTGAATCTCAAACATCAATCTCACTTTGCAGGAGCACAGAAGTACTTGTTTCTCTCACAAGAAAAGGAGTGCTCTGCACCAGAACTAAAGGATTACACCGACTTGAGTTTTGTCCCAGCCCTGAACTACCTTGAGGCTTGGGGGGCTGTGCCTGTGCAGACCGGGCACAAAGCACCTTTGGGTTGGAAAGGCCATGCCAACACAGCCATGGCTCGCAACCACAGGGCAGTCAGACATCCCAGTCTGATGGGAACACGTACACAGGCCTCCCAACTTCGTTGGCAGTGGCCTAAACAGTCAGTGGCACGTCAACAAAGAGAGGGCCAGGACAGTCTTGAGTGTGTCACAGCCTAGCAGTGCATATTCCAGGCAGTTACACACTGGGTATTTGCAGAAGCCACAGGCACGGTCTTGACTTCTGGGTAGCATGATAAGTGATTCATGACTTCCTGAAATATTAAGGATGTACCCTCCCTTTCTAAAGTTTTATGCTCAGATAGGTTCAGGAAAACTGAACTGTCTGCTGAAGACCTGAGCTGGACACAAGTCAGATCTGGACCAAAAGCTGATGAGACGTGTTAATGCAGCAGTTAACCTCGAGCCAGCCCCACGCAGCCTCATTAGCTGGCACAGTCAAGCACCAGCAGAGGAGCTGTCTGCACGGACACGTCCTCAGAGAGAACTACGGGCAAATCAAAAATATCAGTGGATTTAAAATAACCTACCGCAATCTGGACTGCGTGAGAAGCTTTGTCAGACTTCTTCTGCAGCTGCAAGTGGTTCTGGGACAAAGCATTCTCTGACTGGTCCGGTCCTGGATTCCCTGAAAAACAAAACACCAAGGTTCTTTTTTTAAATGAATGTGCAACAGAGTGAGCAAGGGGACCAGTCAGACAAGCACATATACAGTTACCACCCAAAGCAGACACCAGCCTCTGCTGGCAAACTTCCCTTTTCTCTTTGTTGCAAGGGGCAATCTTTTTTCTTGTTTCTCAGTGGTTCTGGATGCCACAATAATGTGTACATAAATCCATAATGGTGCAGTTTAATGCTGCAAGAGTAAGATGAACAGACCAAAACCGTGGCAACATACTTCCACTGCTCAACAGCAACAGTTCCATGGACTGGAATGCAGCTAGCAACGGAAAAGGGTGATGGCATGCTAATCCCTTCCTCTGAACCTCTTGTTGAGGGGAGCAGTTCATCTTAGCAGCAAGTGTTGGGTATATTCCAGCACGGAAGGTGCCACCCAGCTATATTGCTGTGACTGCAGCCAGGCGGTCACGGAGAGGGTACACGAGCCTGGGTCCTGAAAGCACATTTTCATGAGCAACCAAAGGTGACGTCAAGATTTGGCCTTCATAAAACTGTTGCACAAAAGCAGCCTAAAGGATCTGATTCTCTAAACCCCACTGGGCTGGGGGCAAACAGCTACACTAAACTTTGCTCACGAGCATGGGGTCAAACGAAACTAGGATTCACTGCTTCCCATGGCAGCACAGCCTGAGCTGTTTTCCAGTCCCTGCTCCCCTTGGGGCACACACAGTGCCACTTCTCAGCTCCCACCTTCCACTCTGCACTGTGGGGAAGCAGGTAATAACAGCCCTCATTTCTGCAGAGAGAACTGCACTGAAGGCACTGTGTTTCACTCCCAGGTGGCTTGGGGACCTGCCACCCTGCTTACACCTTCCCTTACTGCTCATGAAGCTACCTGGGAAGGGCAAAAGCAGCCTTCAGAGCTTCTGCCTTCTGCACACAATTCCTGATACATGTGAAGGGAGAGAAAGCAGACGTGCCCTCACTCTGCCCCTGGGACACACAAGCCAGCTCAACGTCTACCTTGTGCAGCAATTTCTCCCCTGGCTATCCCGCTGCTACCAACAGGACTTCTTGCAAGTTAAGTGGGGAGAATTCAAGCCCACACATATTAAGATTTGAATTTGGTAACTTAGATAGCTATTCATTGACCAATAAGGAATTCTGAATCTTAAAAGCTTTGCAAAATGCATGAATGCGTGAAACTGTTGCGATAAAATGAAGTAACTCAGCAAAAGTATTAGCTTTAAAGTATTTATAGCCCTTTCCTGCCCAATTCATTATCCCTGTGGGTTTGGGAAAGCAACAAACCCTTTCTGGAACACCATATGCCAGAACTAGCTGCAATTTAATGACACTTAAGAAGCCAAGGAGACAGTTTAAACCACAAGGGAGGTTTTCTATTCTTTCCATTGCTGGTGAGGTCTTCATTTCCCCTTGCCAAAACAAGACAGGAGTTACACATCACACAGACATTGTGAAGTTGAGATGGGCTGTTGCACGTTGTTCACCTCTATATGCTGTTATTTAAATACAAAATGACATAAGAGCAAAAAGAAACATAACCCAAGCAGCTTAAAGTGTGCTTTGAATCTCCCCTGAAGCAAAGCTTTGTGCTCAGTGTAGTCAGTGAGAGCAAAACTGGCTTGATTCTCTAAGTGTAATAAATAAGCAATTTGTTCTTCGTTTATAAAGGGCTCCCAAATTAACCATGTGAGTCTCAGTTTAAAAATAAATGACTTCAGCAGCTCGCTGGTGTGGTTTTAGAACATTTTTAGCATCCACCCTACTTCAAACTGGCAGGATTCCCCATGTCCCCCTTCTTCAGTAGTCAACCTGGATGCAAAGCATTGTAAACACACCACTGCTTTGCCAACACCTACACGAGAAACTGCCCTACGGTTGACCCACAGAAAATGCCCTTAGGAATAACAGTAGAGGAACAAAGCTGTCCACTTCTGCTCCGTGTCCCCACCTGCCAGAATCTCAGGGTCACGTCTCAGGAACAGAGTCTGTACTGCAAAAAATATGCAACCGCCAGCAAGCCCACGGCGTTCCTACACCGCTACTAGTCATACCAAGACAGCTTACAAAGTTGCACTTTGTTTAATTTGGATGAGGCTGTCACTACCTTTCAACTTCTTTTGCCCTTTTTTCAGTTCCACTATCTTTCTGCAAGTAAAGAATGTTGGAGGAATGTTTCATAAGGTGC
Source organism: Eurypyga helias (assembly GCF_000690775.1). NCBI lineage: Eukaryota > Metazoa > Chordata > Aves > Eurypygiformes > Eurypygidae > Eurypyga > Eurypyga helias. The sequence continues at coordinate 23,886 of NW_010259708.1, forward strand.
TGTACAGAGAGTCTTTTGCTTCCTTCAGCCAGGATGTTTAACGTGCAGAAGTATTAGTGCACAGCAACTGCTCATCTGTATCATCCTATCAGTGGGCAACGAAGAAGAGCAGCATACGGTTATGCAGAAAATGCCAGTGGGTGAACCTTAGTATGTAATTACATCTGTATGTCTGTAATGTTGGCTCTGCTGAGTTTCAGTGGTGTCAGTAAGTGCAACAGAAGTGATTTTCTTTAATTCTTAATTAAGGCAATTCAGATTTTCTATATGGAAATATGTTCACAGTCACTTTTTGACTCAAAAGAGGAAGCGTTTAGATTTTAGGAACATGGAACCATAAAATCCAGAGAGGTTTCAAAAGCCTACCACCCGAAGACATAATTAAAAAAAAAAATTCCCATTTGCAATGTAGCACTTGACACCCTGCAGGAGCCTGTTTCATGTGATCGAAGTTTTGCACATTTTGAGTGATGCATCTTTTGAGTTAGGAATCACCTGAGGTTGACCGGCTGCTCTGATGAGATCCCATCTCCCACTGCTTGGTGCCAGGAGTGCTGCTGCTGCTGTTTAGCTTCAGAGCATGTACCCCAGGGGATGACTGATGAGTGTTACTAAACAGACAGACAAAAAGCAGATCAGACTATCTTGCATGCAGGAACACAGACTGGAACAGACCTCCTAGGCCACTGAATCGAGTTTCCTGCTGTTACTGTATGATATAATACTCCTGATAAACAAAAGTTTTATATGCACTACTGCTCCAAGCTGGGCCACCCAGTAGTGAGAGAGGATGGAGGGGACAGTTTCCTCTGGGCAGTCATTTTGGGAGACTACAGAGATTCCTAAGTCATTACAAAATATCCTATTACATGTACTTCTCTCTTGGCCTCTTCAGACCTGTGTCACTCCTGACTCCAAAATCTCATGGCTTTTACAAATAATGAAACTTGCTCCAGCACCCTGCTAGCAGACACATCATCACCCACTTATGAATGGAGAAAGGAATGCACCAACATTAGAACAAGCTGCTGAGCTTGTGAGTAAACCAGTGTCTCACCCAGAAACCCAGGTGCAGAAGCCCCTCACTTATAACACTGTGGTCTACTTACATGCCTCCTTACTGCTTTTCCTCCTGTAATCCCTAAATAGGAATTTAGGGCTTGTCTTCACTTGAAAGTTATTTCAGAAAATGTTTCTGACTCCGGCTCATGGGAAGTGCTGTACATTATTTTGTTATGTCAGCTAAATCTACTTCCCTTTCAAATACCTCCAACTCTAGTTTCTCACAGCATTATGTTCCCTGATCAGACATCCAGTGGGGGCTACCTTTACCGCTCAGCTCTCTGCATCCTTGGTCTTTTCTACTGGGATACAAAAAAAAGCACACTAGCCTTAAGGGCAGACTGCCAAAATAGTCAAGATACATTTACAAACAGCCTGTTCAAGCTACCACCAGGCAAAACAAAGCTACAGGCACAAGCTTCACAAGCTGTAAGTGCCTACACAGAGAGTTGGGGCCAGACTCTCACTCGCCAAAGTATCCAGGCACCTTACTCCCCTTTGAAATCAATAGTGCTGGCACTGATGTAGAGCATCTGCAAGAGCATCCAGGCAGCCCTGAGCAGCAACACTCCCACCTGCCATCACCAGTGCCAACAGCCTTGGATCTGAGTAACCTGCACCTCCAGCAGTCACTTACCCTAACACGAAGGGAAAGCAAAGCATTGCCAAGTCAGAAAGAGTTAAATGACTGCCCAACACGCTGCCCGTTAACTGGGAAACGAACACAGAACTTGCATGCAGCCTGCTCGGGCATGCCAAACAGGTTGAAACAACTCATTGCAGGAATTATTACAGATGGAACAGTCTTTATATATTAAAAATAGTTTTCCAGCGGAAGAGAGAACTACCCTGCATGAAAAGGAGGACGAGATCTGCAAGAGGCTTGTTTCTCTTTAAATCAGTTATGTCAATCATTAAAAGGAAGCTGGTTTAGACACTTCCTTCAACTTTAAGATCAGGAAGTTTGGTTAGTTATTTTTGTGGACGAACTGACTCAAAACTCAAAATAATTGCAACTGCTACCAAACGAGGTAGGAACTCATGTCAGTTCCGGTGTTACTGAGGTTATGGCTTTGCTTTTAATAAATTTGCTTTAGTTTTCCTACTGACAATAGATCAGCATCAGTTTAAGCATAAAACATTTATGTGCTTACCTTGAAAGGCATCTCTGATGGCCAGGCTGACCCCCGCTGTAAAATTTAGAGGTTGTCCTTTCTGGAACCTTAAGGATTTAATGAAATGTTTTAAGGTTGCTACTCGTGGTTTAAACTCAGTAAATAAACCTAATGCTCACCCTGGATCAATGCGAAAATAAGACTAACCAACAATAAATGAATAATGCTTCGGTGGGGAGAGGGCTTCCATGGTATCAACACTGGGAGCTGCAAGTCAGCAGCACGTGCTTCCCATCTGCTCCAAGCCAGTGCAATCTATCAGGGTGCAGACTGAAAGCAGTTTGCACCTCTCCTGAGAGTCAGCGTTATTCTAGGTCAGTATTTAAAGCAGAGAGGGAAACGCATCTGCAGTCACTTAATGCAGCTTTCCCTAGGTGGGGGATTACCTTACGTTCCTACCTGGAAGAGACACACCCCAGCTGCGCAGCAGTAAAATGAATACAGCACACATGCATATACACATCCCCACATATATATTCTTGTACTTGTTCCTAGAAATTCTGTTAAAAGAGAAATATGCCATCACCTGCATTACACAAACTAATGAGCTCTTCTGCAACAAGCCAGATTTTCCACAGAAAGGGCAGCTACAAATACTTGGTCTAACTAAAGAAGTGCATCGCATTCACAGGTCCTGCAGACATTACACACACAAACTCAGAACACTGACCTGCTTATAAATTCATATCTTCTTTCTAGATTATTGAGACCCAGTTAATGTAGAAACAATGAAATTTTCACTCGTTTTCATGAAGCCCCAAGGATGGATTCTGCACCGCGCAGGGGAAACCGAGCAGAGTTCTATTAACCACCGACATTGCCAAACACCCTGAGTTTCACATACCTTTGGGGGCTGTTCTTCGCTTTGACCCACGCTCCAGAATACGTCATCCGGCACAGGGCTGAGTGGTGTCGTCACCATATCCGATAGTGAACTGCTGTGGTACATATCCTTACTGGCTCGGAAATTTTCACACTTGAAACAAATGAAATACAAGCTGCATTGAACTTCCTGCCATGTAACAGGTCTCAGCCTCAACAGGTATCAATGGTTCTGTTTGCAAGATCAGATTTTCAGTAAACGTCCAAGGAGTATTGTGTTTGGATACAACCCTACTCACTGTGTTCACTGTGAAGCGAGTTATTGATGTTAGCGTGTCAGGCACAAATATTCCAAGGTGGAGGGTACAATAAAAAGAAATAGTAAAAACATCTATGCTGTACATAGATCTTCCCTTCTTAAATCTGTGAAGAAGCTTACAGGTCATTGGTGATGAACAGCAAACTACTTCACTAGATGATGCAAAAATTAGTGTGGAGTACGTACATTTCATTCAAACCTGACCAGTGCTTCCATTTCAGAATTCAGACAGTATAGACTCTCACAAGTTTGATGTTGACTTCCAAACTGGCCTTTGCAAGCCTACCATCAACCTAGAGTCAGTGGAGACAAACTGCCATCTGGAAGCGCTTTCACCTCTCCAATGGTTGTGAGGGTGCCCTGGCTCTCTGCTGCCACAGATTTTTTCGACTGGAAAAAATCAAACTTGAGAATGCAGGAAGACAGAAATAAGACTAATGCTCAGACTACACCTCATGGGTAGTCATGTCCATGTGCCCATTGCAACTACCCATGTTTAAAAGATATCTTCAAAGGTATGGAATTAGAGCATTAGGATAGCAAATGCCCTAATTCACGGCAGGAGGCGAGGAAGACATCAAATCACCTCCTCATAAAGACTTCATTCAAGGGAACAATAAGTAAGAAGGGTAAAACCCGTTAAAATGCTCAAAATCTGGTCCTCTGACTCTTTCTGTCTTTAAAAGAAAAAAAAAGAAAGGAAAAGAAAAAAAGGAAAGGTTCCTTAAATTCTACACACTAATGAAAAGGTATGAAATTAGAGCATTAGGATTGCAAATGCCCTAATTCATGGTGGGAGGTGAGGAAGACATCAAATCACCTCCTTAAGACTTCATTCAAGGGAACAGTAAGTAAGAAGGGTAAAACTCGTTAAAATACTCAAAATCTAGTCCTCTGATTCTTTCTGTATTTAAAAGAAAAAAAAAAAGAAAGGAAAAGAAAAAAAGGAAAGGTTCCTTAAATTCTACACACTAATGATCTATTACACTGTTGTCTTGCAAAGGGGAAGCAAGGCAGAGAGCTAAAAATGTACTGATTCTCCCAGAAATGAGAAATCCTCTTAGACACAAGACCGAGACAGAACACACAGAAACGCTGGGTGAGCTGGGCCCGTCTGGAGGAAGTGCTATGATAGAACCAACCTGATGTTGGCACAAGTAGAAAAACATATTAGAGAAATGCCTGAAGCTATACCACTTTCTGCTTTATCTTGTCAGACCTTCCATGCAACACCAGACCGGGGCTCTCCAGAGACAACCACAGCAGGCAGGAATGTCACATCCTTCCGGCACCTGGAGGGAGCCCGTGCCCCGGCATGTGAACACACCTCTGCCAGGAGGCACCTCTACCTCAAACGCACGGTGAGACCAGCATCCACGCCACTTGCAGGCCTAAGAAAGAGGCTGGCAATTTTTGCCTGAGTCAAAGTTCAAACTCCTGTGTCCTGATGAGTTACTGCAATGAGTTACTGATCAGAGGAAGCTGCAGTTCAGTTTCCCCCAAAAATGACTCAGACAAGTATTTTATTCATTTATCTGACAAAGTCTGTAAAACTCTACAGTTCCCCAGTCTTAGAAACACAGTAACTGAGAACTGCACACAGCTTTTCAATAATATAATACGATTATGACCTCCCCTATCATTCCACAAGACTAATCATTTCATGAGAACAATGTTCAAAATCACTTAAATATTGACATGTACGAACTCTAAAACTTGTTAAAGATGACAAACATCCATCCAAATGTCCCATCACAGCCTCCCAGACCAGTACGGCAAAGCCAACTGTCGAAAACCAGTTCTGAGTTCACCTAGTTAAATATTCAGGTGCTTTATCTGCCTTTTTGGGACAGTATGTTCTGTTGACTCTCTTTACAGAAAATAGCTTTTTCAGCAGTTGTAACATCTCATAATCCATGTCCTTTCATTTTGTCAAAATGACTTTTTTGTCCAACGTGATTGTCACTAATAACAGTTCTTAGTTAACCAGAATTATTTCAACAGCAAAGCGTTCCTCTGAAATGATTCATCGTGGGTACAGCAATAGGTTTTATAGCCAAGTGTATTATTACCAGAATACAGAAAGATTCTTTTCTCCTTGCTACTTTTTCAACAAGATACTTACATTTCTTCCTAAATTCTACCTTTTGAGACCTGCAGACTACCAGAAAACTACTTGTGCTTAAAAGCACGGATGAGCTTTGCTGACATAAGGGACAGGGTGAATCCAAACGGTGCAGATGGTACCTACAAACCCTTCTTGAAGAGACCAGTACACCGATTCCATGTGAAGCCAAGAAGCGATGCCTGCTTTTGGGATGATTTCTGTAGAACCCACAAGACTTTGCAGCTTCTCAAAAATATCAGAGAACCCCCAAAATCATGGTGTTTGATATTTCCCTTATTTTTACAGCTAAAATAATTTGTATGGGGGAAAAAAAAAATTAAAAACCCCAACATTGATTCTAAACTACTTAGACTCAAGCCCTAAACTGTTCTCATTATAAGTAATACTGGGAGAACAGCAGCTCCTCTCATGCACAGAAAGCACTGGGAGACAAAGTATTACCTACTATGTGTCTTCAAACCATGAAGGCACGCCTCACAGAGCTCAGGAAGAGGACCCTTTGCTCCCTGAAATCATCACATAAGGTGATTTAGTACCAAAGACTTATTACTAGAGTTAGTTTAAAAATATTTAGGAGCAAGAAGTTTTAAAAAGACAGGCCGTATGGCTTTTTGCAGGATACTAATGTGATACTTTTTGCACGTTACTAATGTGAACTGCATCTACATACAGGGGGTAGATAATTGTGACTGTTGTTACAAAACAGCATAAGGAAAAGGTTAAAACTTCTGAGCACATCTGCTCTGGGATGCTGTGTCAATCCATGACCTAATGTGCAGCTAGCTCTTCTAACATTGCTAGCTTTCTTGTTCTGCTACAGCCACAGTACTCCAGACAATAGCGGAGATCTAGCTAGCAGATCCTACAGGAAAACCACAGAGTCAATTAAAAAATGGAATTCATTTCAGATGTGAGCTAAATTCCTCCACTAGTCAGGCAGCAGGAGACACTGGGCAGAGAAACAGACTCAGTGACTTTGTTCAAGTCATCTCTGAAATTCTGCAGGTAGCCCAGAACGGCGCATTCCACACCACCACAGCCAGAGAGCCAGATCTGCCACGGCACTGCAGCAAACACAAAACAGGCACAAAACAGATGGAAATGGTACACTCTGATCTGGCAACAGCTCACATGACCTTTACCAGACAGACAGGATACCAGACACTGAGGAATCATACTCTCTGCACCTCAGGGAGTGTGTTAGGATTTCCAGTGAAATAATTTTGAGAAAGATTTGGACCACCAGGACATGCCACAAAATCTCACAGCGTATGATTTTTAAAAATAAAAAGTGATTTTTGTCTGAGCAGCAGAGTGATGACAGATGATCCCTCTCCGACAAACCTGGCTGGAGTTCCTCAACACAGACATCTATGATGAATTCAGCTTGCATTTTACCTCCACAGTTCACTTTTAAATCAACAAGGCACCCACGTATTCAACTCCACAAGTAGATTGCTTTTAATCTGCAGGTGACTAACTGGCCCATCACTCCTATTGCCTTAACACTTCATAAGTTAACGCAGGCAGCATATCCAAACATGCCGCTATTACCACCAACAGCTGCTGCCAACCAGCAAAAGGAAACACAACCCTTCAGAGGATTTATAAATTACCACTGAAGTTCATCTGGTCTCCATGCTAACACAGCAGGGAAGAGCACAGATTGGCTTCTGCCTGTCCACACCGTCTCTATCAGCTGGAGCACTGGCTCGTGAGTGGGTAACTGGGCAGATACCTGCAGGGAGTGAAATCACACGGCAACAACCGTCTATCACTTGCTGCTATTATCCTTAAGTAACACCATCACTTTAAACAGCATAAAAATTTTAGAGTGTAGTTTCCATCAAGGAATGTGAAAGAGGTTGGTAAATACTGCTTCATTCGTCACCAGTCCCCTTGGCAGCTGGGAGAGATACTACCAAACAAAGAAGCACCAACAAGGTGCAAAGAAATGAAGTGACTTGTCTTAGGTGACACAGCCAGCCTAGAATGGAGCTCCTTTCATCCCAGGAGTGGCATTTTAATAGGGCAGGACTAACCTCTGTATAGCCACTGTGTTTCCCCAGAATCCCAAATGCCCTGCTGTCCTGGTTTCAGCTGGGATAGGTTATTATGCCAAGTAGTTGTCGTGCTTATACTAAGCCAAGGACATTTCAGCTTCCCATGCTCTGCTAGCGGGGAGGTGCACAAGAAGCTGGCTGAGGGAACAGCCAGGATAGCTGACCCAAACTGGCCAAAAAGACATTCCCAACCACATGATGTTATCCTCATTATATAAAACTGAAGTTGGTCAGAGGGCAGAAATCACTGCCTGGGGACAGGCTATCCGTAACCGGGTGGTGAGCAATTGTTGCATCCCTTGTTACTGTATATTCCTTTATCAGTATTATTATTTACTCTCCCTTTGCTGTCCTATTAAACCTTTTTTATCTCAAACCATGAGTTTTTTTCCAGTTCTCTTGCCCATCTCACCTAGGATGGGGGAGGTGAGCCAGCAGCTGCATGGTGCTTAGTTGGTGGCTGGGACTAAACCACAACACCTGCAATAAACTATGGACTATTCCACTCCTACTGTAGGCTGAAATATTCATCTCAAGGAAGCTGCCAGCCTCTACCCAAGGCTAAGATACATATGTCTTTCTGCAGACCTTGCACCAGGTCTCCAGTGGTTTGACCCTACAGGAAAGGCACAGGGAAGCTTCGACTTAAAAGACAATAACGGACAGCTATTATCTGCATCCCATAGGCTTTTTCCAGGGCATCAACAGAAGCAGAAGGACAGGGAAGTGCTGAGCCAGGGAGCCTGATCCACAAGGACCCTGGCTTCTGGGGATGGAGCAGCTACAGAGTGCTTTGTGAAGCACAGCCTAAGAAAAAGTCAGAGCAACAGATCCAATGGATGAGGAAAAGAGGTCACAAGATGCCACAGCAGCACCCAAACAACTCCTAAGCCTGATCCGAATGCCACGCTGCCACGGGTAAATCCTACAGAAACAACTGGAGAGGTGGATCAGAAGTTGTATATCCATCCACCCATCCATCCAGGAGCCAGCCCAAACTGAGAGCTGCCAAGAATAAAACAAGAACTATAATTGTATATCCTCGTTGAGGGGATGAATGAAGTGCTGTGGGGAACTGTAAGGGCAGTAAGATTATTCCTACCGCTGCATGTTTTCAATGTTTCAGCTTAAATGAGCTGTGCTCACATTTAACATAGTTTATTCTACTTCCTGGCTTGTTTTTCTTTCTCTCGCACGTGCTTACAGTTCCTTCACAAGAGACTGAGTAAAAGGTAACTGCAGTCTAAGCTACTTATTTCATACTCTGTGAAAGGTAGGACGTTAAAAGGAAGCCAAGTTTTTGGGCACACTGCGAGAACCCTAAATCTCCTAAAACTGGCAGAATCAGGCTAAAATGTTTTCACAGAAGGATTCCGAAACAGAACCTTATCAAAGCGCTTTCACTGCACAGGTACTGTTTAGGTGCCTCTTCTACCCCTAATACTGAAAATTTTCAAGTCCCAGACCTTCTGGACTCTATCCACAAGCAAAAATCTGACTCTGCATTGGTCCTTATTCTTATTGGTCCTTATTCTCCATATACTTCTACATTATTTCATAAGATTACTAACCATCTTGCTTGTGTATATGGTCTTCAGGGATAAAAATTCTGCTTTTGGACTTGTTTTGTAAAGTAGCACATGTATTTATGGTGCCATATAAATAATACACCAGGCAGAGACTGCAACAATGCAGTCGTTCGGGCTTTCTGTGAAACGTCTGAGAGTAGTATCATGGAATCAGCAATCAGGCATCAAGTATATAAAAATAACTGTTATCTAACTGTTATCTGCAGTACTTAAGTATAATTCCATGAAGAACTTAGCAGCATGTGGTGGCACTAAAAACCTCTGAGCTGGTTTGCACAGGCCTCAGTCATTTGTGCCAGGAGTGAAGGCAATCAGGTTTCGGATGTGCTGTTCTGCTTAGGAAGCACCCATGCTTTCCCCTCCCTGTCTGGGGCAGCAGCACATACCTGCACTAGCACGGCTCGCTGCGGGGCGGGGGTGCAAGGGCTGGAACTGCTGCCTGATCCCATCCTGGCGTGTGGCATGGCTTCGTGTCCCAGCACTGCTGGCCACTGGATGCTGTCGCTTTTCTTTTTTCGGTCCTCGGCCTGTGAAAGAGAAAAGCAGCAGGATGTTGCAGACGGAGCCTCAGGCTGTGCACCTGAATGTTCTCCAACAGCAGCCCGGAGCGCACTGACTCTGACGGACATCCCCGTCAGGGAGAGGCCAGCCCTGGCTCAATACAAACCATTACTGCCTCTCCACTTGCAAACCTTACTTTTCCATCAAGTTTCCAGACTGCAGCAAGGAAAAGGGCCTGAGTTGCCTTCTGCTGTCTCCTAGGCCATCCGATTTGCTGCAGGCTGGGATTTGAGCTGGGAGGAATCATCTGTCTGCATTTACTTTGACAACACGCAGCCTGTATTGCTGTGCATTCATTATTTCCTTCTACAACACTAACATCACTGCATGTGGCTTTGTACTTTAAAACACCTTTAACACACTGTCTTTTGGTATGTTACTTGCACTATGGAAAAGACTGAGGAACATGATCTAGAAGGAATAAAAGTACTTTCATTTCCTGAGGGCGTTACTCATTACAGAAATCTTTAACCTATGGTTTTGACCCCACTACTCTTTCCAGTTTCATTCAAGATGACTAATTCCCATTCTCTAGTGTAAATCTTTACCATATCCTCTGATTCAGCAGCCTAGAAACGGCTCTGCACAGTGAACAAGAGAGTAGTGCCATAATAACACCCAGTTATTTGTGTCTGTGTGGGCATTCTTAATGGTATCTCTCACTGTATCTGGATGTTTGTGTCTGTATCAGAAGGGTAAGCATATTCCTGACACAGCCTAGGAAACTGCTGAGGTGATGGAAAATGATTCCACTTAGTCTCACAGATCTTGATTGGGGAAAAAAATAACACCAAAAAAACCCCAAGCCTTATTAAAGCAAGCAACCACAGCCAAATATCATGCAATTCTAGACCCAGTGAACTCAATCATTATACAGCTCTTGAGGCCAGATTTTCGTTACTTGCAGCTCCTAATAACAAAAGGCAAATTTTACCATAAGCAAGAAAGAAAATGTAAAAGCTAGACATGATAATTTACCTTCCACCTCTGTGCCCAAAGGGTGCTTGCATGTACTGTATTATGATCCAGATGCAAACGCATGCAGTCAACACTTTGGGGTCCCAGAACCGATGCCAATCTCTGTCCAGGCACTGAACTGGAGCAGCGTCAAGCCGGAGCTGGGAGTCCTTGTCTCAGCTCGTTTGCTCCAGTGACAATGGGACCAGATACAGCCTGGAGTGAGCTCACGTCTGCACTAACCAGAGGAAACCTGTCCTGGCCTGCCCGCAACAGGATGAGTGCCATGGCAAATACAAGGAATTTTACGTTAAAACATGAAACTTGAGGCTTTGGAGACTGGAGCAGCGTCAAGCCGGAGCTGGGAGTCCTTGTCTCAGCTCGTTTGCTCCAGTGACAATGGGACCAGATACAGCCTGGAGTGAGCTCACGTCTGCACTAACCAGAGGAAACCTGTCCTGGCCTGCCCGCAACAGGATGAGTGCCATGGCAAATACAAGGAATTTTACGTTAAAACATGAAACTTGAGGCTTTGGAGGGCTTTAGGGATCTGCACTAACCAGAGGAAACCTGCCCTGGCCTGCCTGCGACAGGATGAGTGCCATGGCAAACACAAGGAACTTTACGTTTAAACATGAAACTTGAGGCTTTGGAGGGCTTTAGGGTTTGTTTTTTTGTTTGTTTTTAATGTCTCAATGCACTAATAATTCTGAAGAGTTTCTATATATCAATAATTGGTCCTGCAAAATGCCACCGAGACCTAAAAGGTTTGCAAACAAACTCATCCTTGAGTAGGCTCTCACCCTATCCTCTGTAGGTCTACCAACAGAGAAACTAGCATCTCCTTGGCTAATAAACTCAGAAAGATCAATATCAACAAGAACAAACTCACTGAGACGTAACTGTGAAAAAGTTAAAACTTCAAAGCATTTTTAAATTGTTCTGAACAATTCTGACTACTAACATAATTACAAAGTCTCAAGCTTCAACCAAAAAATGCAACCCTCTACCAGTAATTATGATTTTAGTGGAAGGATCTGTGACTTCCAAGTGCTGAGATTAAATAAGTAATATTGTAAAATACTTTGTCCTTAAAACTAGAGTATACTATGGTAGCCATAACAACAAGAGTCTTGTGCTGTGAACCTAAAAGGCAGGCAGCACTTTATCTGCAACTAGTGATGTTTCATTTCACCACTAAATTAAAAGTTAAGTGACTTGCACGCTGAATTCCGTAATACATTTGATTCTGCTGCAAAGGGGTCATTTACAAAACCCATGCCCAAACCACAGAGGAGTACTTAAGCTGACATTCTGCGGTTCTGTTGACGTCTAACTACAATGGAGTAAGAAAAGAAAGTTAAATTAGCTCAACTGAGTTGCTTTTTCTCCCCACCCACTGAAAGCTTAGCAAAGGCAAAGCATTTCTGCTGACTTTGATGTTGTGTATTTAGCAAAAGCAGCTTACTTCTTTGTCCACACCCAGCTTACTCCCCAGATGGAATAAGACCCAGCCCTCCACCACCAAACAAATATTGATTTCAGGAGGGGTTAATTCAGAGTTCAGTAACGATCTGTTGAATCAGTCAATGCAATAAAGCCTTTGGATCTAAGGCATTTGGGTTTTTGACAGTTAAGTTGAACTTCAAACAGAATTATTCTCTTGTTTTCACAAACTGCTATTTCAACAAGGAGCTTAATATCCTTTGTTTTACTGACTTCATATTGCTGCTTAGCTGTTTGCAGACTCTATTCAGTTATTAAAATTCGTCATCTCAACAATCCTAGCAGTTTTGTTTAACACTATCAATATAGAGAATCTCAGCGTGCACACAAAGAGGAAACAGAGGGCACTTGCTTTAAGGCTGCAGCAAGAGGTTAAGAAGCAGTGCTCTGCTTTCCCCCTGCGTACACGGGCATGAGCTCTCCTCGTGCCTTTGCTTGGGTATTTTGGGAAGATGCTTTGCCATGAATACAGAGACCATCACATCCACTATTCTGCTTAGACACAGCTACTCAAGGAGGCACCTGTGAGCTGCTGAGAGTTTTTGACATCGACCCAGACTTCAGTAACACAACAAATCACCCCAAGATGTGGAACTGGGCTCACAAGCTGCGATTATATCAAAAAGAAAGATAAGTGTGTTAGGAATGATGAGATAACATACGTGCAATGCACCCGAGCTTTTCACAGTGTGGTAACAGTAAGCAGAACAAGTTGGCAGGCAGAAATACTTCCAGAGTTAGCAAGAGTGAAATGGATTACAACTCTTAATCAAGGACTCTCTGCGGCTACCCCATATCCATCAAATCTTATCTACCTAAAATCCTGGGAGACAAAGAACAAGAAAAGGTATCACAGCCTGACAGTGAGGCACAGAGGTCTGAGCATGACGCCATTCTGCGTCTGGGACAATTCTGTGGACCCTAAAACGAGGCAAAGACATCTACTAAACCTCAGATGATACTACCGTAATTCATTCCTCTTTGGAAGACAAGGGAATGACAGCTGGTTGAACAGAGAGACCTTGTTTCCCCATTCACCAATCAACCCCTTTTCTGAACTCAAGTAGAAATGACAGAGCAACCCCTCCTTTCCCTTATCCTCTACATTAATGGGAACCAAAGGCTTTATGGTCGCATAAGTGTGTGATAAGACAGGTCAAGCTCCAGATTTAGGTTTAAAGATCAGTCTGTTCTCTGCTTCTGCATTACCACAGCATCATAAACTGCAAAGCACTAAAATGCTCTACTGGCCAAGACAGTACCTCTTTGCTTGTGCTGCTTGATGGAGGATGCACGGCTGAATTTGAACCCTTGGAAGGCTCCTTCTTCTTCTGCTTGTGGTCGTGCTGGAGAGACAGCAGCTGTGTCTGATCTTTGGGGAGAGTTCGGTGCACCTTCCTGTTGTGCTGCACATCTTCCACCTTCTAAAAGCAGAGAGTGATGAACCTCAGAGAACAATGCCTTGGAGGACAACCAAGCTGACTCCTAGAAATACTGGCTTTTCAAAGAACAAAGCGAGCACAGCTCCAGCAGGGCTGACAGAAGAGCCACAACCCCAAGCAACAGGAAGCATAAAGTGACCCCAAACACTCTGTGCTTGGCTTTTGAGACAGCATGTCAGAAAACCATATTTTTCTTTTTACTTTCCCTAGAACCAGGGGGTTTTAATGAAACACTCCATGCTCCCGTTTGATTACAAATCAGTTTGCTGCTGAAGCAGTAGAAAAACATTGTGGCTAAGGTGCCAGACATGACAATGAGACTTCAGCATTAAAATTAACCTCTGCTCTATTTTTGACTGTGAAAAAGAAATGGTCATGATTACAACTCAAACAGAAACTGGAGATTTAAGCTTAGGTTGAGCTGATGCTGGAAGCTTTTGGGGTAAAGATATTTTAAATCAGATTAAATGACTGAAGACCATTTCAGGACTGAGAAACAGCAGGGACAGAATTGGGAGAGGCAGTGTCTTTGCTGTAGATAAGGAGGATGACTCAGTAACCCTAAGTTAACTCGAAAGAAGGCTGAATCTGAGAACAAGAGGCAGTAAATACATTAAAAAAAGTCCCTCTCTGGTCTGTGACTCAGAGGATGGGAACACCCTCAGGGAACTGAGAAAGACATCAGCTACAGGAACAGGGAGCTGTGAATTGCTGCCAGTCAACACTCTTTTCATACCTGCTTCTTTTCTGATTTCCTCTGTCCATCTACTATGAAGCGTTCATCTTCCACAGCCCTTTTGTCTTCTTTACACCTCTCCTCTATCCTCTGAACGGCCTTAGCCTCTGGCCACCTCTGCTCGCATTCCTACGTAGCTCCTGCTCTCGCCTCTGATGCTAGAAGAGAGTCAGGGAATAACACTGCTTATTTTACTTTACTTTTGTACCCACCAATGGACACCTGACACACCGCAGGGCAGAAGCAGACAGCCACAGCTGCCACCACAGTGACTGCCAAACCTGAAGTGAAACCTTTGCCCTTTCGGCAGCCAAGGGCATATTTGCCACTCATTTAAGCAGGCACGCGAGATCCCCGATGGGAGATGGCACGCGAGATGGCTGGCAGCTATACAAGGGACAAATGTCTTCCCGTCATGCTGAGAAGGAAGGGTTTTTCCAGAGCCCCCCATTTTGTTGGAGCAGCATTATGCTTCATAAATGCCAGCTCCACAGTGTTTGCCCAATGCTTGGATTTCATCAGATATTCCTGAGAAGAGACATGCTGGTGATTTAGCAACGCCTCCAACACCAGTGGGTCAGACAGCCATGAAGGCAGCAGCTATCTTGTAGCATCTTAAACAGAAGCAGGGCCAGGACTCCGGATCAGACAGACTCCGAACTGGGAAACACACATGAGAGAGAAATCGAGATCTCCCTTCCCATCTGCTTGGGCTTCCACCACCAAAGAAACCCAAGCCAAATGTCCTTCCTCTTCTGCGCCCAAAGCTCCAGGCACGCTGTCATCAGGAAAGGGACAGAACCCATTTAAAATGATTTAAAATAATTGTGTTCAGAAGTGACACATTTTCCCCAAGGCTAGAGACTACAGCACATGAGAGAGAAATTGAGATCTCCCTTCCCATCTGCTTGGGCTTCCACCACCAAAGAAACCCAAGCCAAATGTCCTTCCTCTTCTGCGCCCAAAGCTCCAGGCACGCTGTCATCAGGAAAGGGACAGAACCCATTTAAAATGATTTAAAATAATTGTGTTCAGAAGTGACACATTTTCCCCAAGGCTAGAGACTACAGTCCAGGTTGTGCTGACAATTTAGCACAGCCTTCTTGCCTTCCAAAGCCTACTCTCTACAGGCACATTTTTTATTTGTGATGAGACACAGAACAATACAAGGCAGCCCCTACATCCTCCAGCCTCCTCCTCTGCTCTTTCTGCTGCTCGATCCGCTTCTGCCGCTCTGTCAGCAGCTGCTTCTTGTATTTCTCCTGGTCCTTCAGCTGCTGCTGCTGGCGATGAGGGTCAGAACGGTTTTTGTTCTCCTGCTGCAGCCTCAGAAATTCACGGCGGAGAGTTGACTCCCCTGGGAGATTAACTATGGAGCTGAAAAAAAAGGGGAGGTTTCTGTGTGACTAAACATAACATTAAAAGGGAGGATACAAGATGTATTGGGAATTGCTTGTGGTCCCGTGTTAGCAAATTAAGATGTTCTGATAGATGGCCAACATGTTGACTATGCAACCGCACTTAGTGTGCTACAAAACAGTCTGAAGTGGATTACTGGGTCCTTTGTTTGAGAGGTTCATCCCTACTGCAGGGGAACTAAGCAGCAGCCTGTTACAGGCATCTTATACTTCGCAGTTGTATTTGGTAGCTACAAAACAGTTAGAGCTACCGAGGGGACACAGGAGGTAAGGGATTCAGAGCAAGTTAAGACAGCCATTCTGGCTGAGGAGCGCTGTCTTCAATGAGAAAAGCCTGGGTAGTCAAATTTGCAACTCCAGTAATAAAATTAACCTCGGCTCTCCTTCGTCTTCATTCAGCTCATCATCTTCCTCCTCACTTCCACTGTAATCGTAGTCTGTTTCTTCTAAAAAAAAAAAGGACAGTAAACAAATCCCAGTGAGGAAGGCTGTTATTTAAGATATGATCTTGAACTTTGCTTCTGAGCACTCAACCTGAACTGCATGTAGCTCAACAGGAATTTAAAAGCCACAGATTGCACTGGGAGGCTGAGGGGAGGCAAGATATCCATGTACATAATTCAAAATCTAGTTCAGCGAATGTTTCAGGGCAGCCCCTTTATGCACCCCCACCTTTTCCCTCGACTGAGTGTCTTGGTTTTGTAAAACTAACCTATTTTCATGATTTGAAATAAATTAGGCTAAACCCACAGAGAAATCCAACCCCTGTAACAACACTGCAGAGGGCTTCTTCAGAAAGAAATTTAGATAGGACATAAAAGACTTGTAGTGCCCTGCTCTGCTGTTGCATCCCTGTTGTATGGCTAAGCTGAGGCCTTCAGTAAACCCAGGTTTCCTTTCGTACTGAAGTGAATAATTAAAAGAAGAAACAGAGATAATAAATGAATGCTATTTTTAGTACACTGGTTCAGAGAAACTGCCCCACACTCTCAGAGTTCTCTTCAAGACTAACATGAAGGCAGCTTTTAAGGGATGCTTTCAAACTGGTCCCACTCTAGCATGCCATATAGGCAGCAATATAAAGCAGGGCTTAATTTTTTGAAGAAGACACTATTTTGAAGAGTGCAGTCTGGCAATTTCACACTGTTCTCCCTTTCAGGGGAGCTTTGATTAAAAATAGCACTTTTCAGGTCAAAACATAACTATCTATCAAGAACTGATTGTTATCATAGCATTCCTCCAGCTCCCAAGGGCATTTGTGAGAAACTCAAACACGCTATCTTTCCATTCAAAAGTGCTTTGAGATTCATAGCCGAAAGAGGTGGTGGAATTTGCAACTACTATTGGAGTCAGTAAATCTACATTGCAACAGCAATTTCGTTTTAGGCACAAATATTCCAACTTGGAGTTTACAAGTCCCTTTCCAACTGTAGAGTGCTTCCCAAGTTTGCCCTCTAAGTCACTGCACTTCACAGTGTTCCTGCCTGTAAAAAACATACCGAAGATGACAAGGGGAGAGAGGGCAGAGAAAATTGGTGGTCAACAGGCTATGGCTCCCCACTCTGCACAGCCCTTAGACTGCTGTGCACAGGCATTTACACAAGTGTCATCCTCGCTCCAGCACTACTGCTCCCAGGTTTTTCTCTGAGTAAGGCCAGCATTCGGAACAAATGCAGATGCTCTCTTTTTCTTCAGTCGCTGTCAAGTAGGTGATTCATTATACCCGTCTGCGTTTTGCTGGAGCTTAGAGGTCTCTGCCGTGCACTCCACTGCTCAAAGAGCACTTCTGCCCCCAAAGAACTCACAAGCTAAAATTAATGGAGATGCAACAGGTAAATTAAATGGATTGGCGAGAGTTGTATGAACTAAGAGACTAGGAAGTGCCTGCTGAGTACTCCTTAGAACTACTCAGTACTACTCAAAAAAGAAGGGACCTAGACTTTACTTGGACTCCTCACTCACGTTAGCATTAGGGTTGCTCTCAATGAATCAGGGTCAGTCAGGCTCCAAATACTTTAACACTTAAACCCCATTAAAGGCTTGGGCTTTGGAAAAGAGATCTTCAAAATGGCCCCACCGCTATCAAGGACACTTTCTCACAGTTTTCCTCATTCCAGTATTTCAATCTGCCTTGTACCCTGCTGCCAAAATGGGAAGAGAACCTACTCTCTGCAGCATTTTGGGTTTTTTTTTGTTGTGGTGGTTTTTTTTTTTTTCCCCCCACATTACCTTTTTCTCCTTTTTTCTTCCTGGTCCTGTCCAGGTGATCTTTCAGCATGATGCGCACTTGCCGTTCGTTCTGCATGTCTCGGATGAAGGAATGCTTCAGCAAGGTTTCAGTGGACGGACGATGCAAATAGTTTTTCACAAGGCAACTTTCAACAAAGTTTAGGAATTTCTTTGACCTGAAAGATAGAAAAGTGGGGCAAAACAATAATCCTTTTTTAACTTGTGCACCAAGCACCACCCCTGAGTGATGGAAAGCGCTAACTTCGCAAGGTTTCCTCTTGCGCTGGAACTGCGCGAGACAATTTGAGTTTTGCCACCAGTGCATCTCCTGAAACCAGCCCAGCGCCGAGGGTGAATGATGAGGAGCTGCATCCCGACTGCCATCTCAGGGAGTTACCCTGAATTTGCATCCAGATCAACAAAACCACAACCTTGCCAATGCAACTCTTGCAAAAATGGCCTTACCCTTTTGATATGGTCAAGATTTTCTTTCTGTGCTTCACTTCAAAAGACAAACTAATTGTCTGTAGGCCACAGCGACTGCCATTAGCCCACAGGGTCCATGCAGTCTCCTGACACAGCACTGACCCTACCTAGGCCTTGCCTACACTGCATTTCAGCCACCCATTCCAAACTTTTGCAGCTGCAATGTCTGCTGCAGTTTAGGCAGAGTTCAAAATAAAGGTGTTGCTTCCCAGAGGTAAACTATACCTGCATCTGTGGCTTAACCCAGCACTAGGAACAGCCTAGGAAAGCCCTCACAGACCACTGTAGGATTTAACCAGATCATTGTCTCCACACAACAGAGCTCAAAATCCTCCTAAGCCCAATGCAGCAAAAATACAGTTTCCACACATCTCTTTACCATTTTCTGGATTTCAACTTTGGGGGCGGGTTCCGTGGGATGAGGAAGAGTGCTCTCATGGGGTGCATGTCACACAGGGCTGCAAAGGAAACCACAAGCTATTGAAGGGTGCATGTCCGTCCCCCCACGTGTCCCTCCCACAGCCTGACCACGCTGACCCAGCCAGGCCAGGAGCCTGGCTCTCTGGTCAGGGAGGAGCAGTCCTCCACAAATACTCCCACTTCCAACAGCACAGCATCCACCGCAGAACCGCACTGTTAGGCAATGAAATTCATACTTCAGACAAGAAATAAAGTCTCTGAGTACACAGAAACCTTTCACGACAATATGCTGTTATTGCCAGTTAAAAGAGATTTGAAAGAAAGGCTGCATGGCAGGAACAAGTACAACTTTCTTCATATTTTTTATATATAAGGCTTCAGAAGGACATAAAAAATGCCCACCTAATACACCAAAGGGTACTTCCACATAAATAGAAGTTAAGGTTGGGATTGAAATACTTACGTGGTTTATTAGGTCTGGCTTATGGTTCAGATAAATGATAAGCTAAATTTTAACGAGACTCTTAGCTACATCGTTCATGGCATAAGAGAAAACACAGGATGAAGAAAACCTGATGCAAAGCTGAGAGCTCATAAACTGTGTCACTGGCACTGAGCGTGATGACTAAGCACGCATTTCACCATTCCTGTGTGTCAGGAGTGTGAGCACCATTATCAGACAATCTGCGCCAGATTCTACTCATGCGTTCAGATGCTGGTTTCCATCCAGCCCAATGTACTTCTCTATAGGGCTACTGCTGTGCAAAGTTGAAACCACAAAGAATCTGCAGAAATTAAATACCGTCACATCTCATCTACCCCAGGCATTCGGTATGGAATTAAGAGTGTGCCCCATCTGTCGAGGGGAAGTATCGAGGGTCAGATGTCCTCCTTCACAAAACAGAGCAGCTGAATGACAACTGATAGGAACTATATGGACACTGATTTCTTATGGTATACAGGTGTTCAGCAGTGATTCTCTTAACAGGAAGGGACTTAACAAGATTACAGATCTAGTAAAAGAGAAGACTCTAGTCTGGTAAAGCCTTCACTGCCTTTCAATAATTTCTTTGCCTGCATCCACCTGCCATTGTTTCTCACATCTGGGTTCTGGTTTTGAATTTTTCCTTCGTATTTTCAATAGCACGGGACACAGTGGGGATGGGGGCAGGAGAAGTCTGGTTCTAGCTATGGGTCCCAGACACTGTTGTACCACAGTAAACAAAACACAATGCAACAGAACATAATCCACAGCGTTTCCCTGTCAAAATGAGTGAAAACATCCAATACAAGTGGCATGAGGAATTAGCATGCAAAACTATTAAGCGTCTCTCAAAGAAAACTCCCCATGGACTAATGCTTCAGGACTAAGCTTCAGCTAGGCTGAAGCACTTTCTGAAAGTGCTCCCGAACTCCAGCTGGCTCCTGAGCACTGCTAAAACCAAGCCTGACGGGAGAACAGCCAAGTGTGTTTTTTAAGAACACAGCCTACGTGCTCTCAAACTCAGGCCAGAGTATAATTTATTTCGTCTCCTGTGCTCTAAGCAGTGACCGGATACCCCACCACATCACATCTGCTTTGCGGGCGGTGGGGCGAAGCAACCGGTCCTCCGCGGAAACACAAATGGCACGCATCCACACTGCGGGCACTGACCTCTGCCCGACGGCTGCGAGAGGCTAACCGGAGAGCACGCGTATTTCTCAGCTGTAGAGCTCTAAGAAAAAAGTTTTTGATTCCCTAGGAAATGAAGGCAAGGAATCAAAATATAGACTTAAAGCGTGTCAAAGCAAGAGGAAAGCAAAAAAGCACAAATAAGAAAAAATTATAGATTCTTTTTAAAGATACAGCCAAAACCAGAATTTTGTACATCCATGCATTAGTCAAACGTGAGTTATTTCAGCACAGAACATGTTCACAAAGCACAGACACCCCCCCTTGCTACCAAATCACTTACGAGGAGCTCCTTCGGCCATCTCAATCGCAGTGATTCCCAGAGACCAGAGGTCACTCTGCAGGTAAAGAAACAATGCATGTTGCAACTTGCAGCATTCAAGCTTTTTGTTTTCAGTTTTGTTTTTACAGTTTCCCTAGATTTCTCCTGGATCAGGTCCTTTTAGTTGGAGTAACATACACTCTGCTCCCTCCCATTCCCTATTGAGCTTTTAGGAAATGTGCTAATAGCCAGAAGCTTTCCATTTCCCATGCAACTCTGAACAGCTGACTCATCATTTAAGCAGCCAGTACCAAAATGCAGACCTTCTGCAGTCAAAAAAACAAGAGCCAGAATATAGCAGGCACCATTTAAATATATGTCTTAAATCTTTTAAACTGTTTTCATGAGGCAGTGAGAGACAGCAGTGCCTCACATCCCTGCTTCTGGCCAAAAAAATTCTTGGTCTTAATGCTAATTTCAGAGCAGTCACTGCTGAGTTTCTACACTGATGGAACAGAAATTATAGTCAGGCCTTGGGGTCTGACTTTTTCTGCCTAGAAAGTCTCCAGTCACATGTTTTTGGGCACATGAAAAGAGAGCACATCATGCAGCCAGATTTACGCCACAGCGTATGTTCAGCTCGTTTAACTCTGAGTGGAGTTTCCCTTATCAGCTTACCTGGATGCAAGGGGCCAGGTTTTGACCACGGAAGGTACATCGGAAACACTACCAGTGACTGCAAAAACTTCACAGGTTTCCACTTGATTAATCATGTGCATTATTTTACTATTTTTTGTGTCTAAATGTAGCCAAACGAGAGGCACGTGACCAAACCGACTTCGAGGGCTTCACTTCTAAAACCAACTTTTAAAAAGGGAGCAACAGAAGACAAACCTTCAAAGATCAGAAGCAATACACCCCTAGGTGAATAGCAGCTCATACCCAGCCTGGTGCTATCCAGATTTGACTTCATCCACAGAGCCTTCTCAGCCCAGCTGCCCTGAGCTGCTTTACGCACGCTGAAAACCAGTTTGCATCACAGCTCGTGCAGGGATGTGACAACAAAACTTGTGGAATTTAATAGACTCACGATCCTGACTTTTTAGTAGGTAAATGACTGAACACTGGAAAAGTCTACTAGGGCTAGTACCACAGGTTTTGGGGACAATGACAGAAACAACCAGGCTACAAAGAACTTTTGGTTTGGAGTTTCAAAGCGCGAAAGGCAGATGGGTGAAAGAGAGGATCACAGCAGAGTTTGCAAAGGTCAGTGTGTATTTTTGCTCATTTGTTGTAATTTGTTTTTTTGTTCACATTTGGAACAGTAAGAAGTTAGAGTGGCTTCCTGCTACTTTGCTCATCATAACAGCTATAAATCCCTGTAGAAGAGCCCGGCCCCATGCCACCTTCTGAGTCACAGCACAGACTGCGTAAGTGCTTCCAAGACCCTCCACTGATCAGGTTTAAACTACCATCTGCAGAATCTATTCGGAAGCAAGACCTAAATGCACGCAGATGAACTGTGATGATTACTGAAGGCAAAGAAACCTCAAGCATTAGGGGTGCATGTTCCTAATGCTTCTATCTTCTGCAAAGTACATATTCTGAAAAGCAAATCGACTGGGGACAGGGAATGAAGACAAGAGATCGTTTTCTTGAGGTTTGAGTTGAAGATTTACATGGTATGAAAATAAAATAAAATCCAAGAACATTCTTTGGTCATGACTGACACTCCCACAACGTGACCTCACTCTGCCAGTGCAGCACAGAAAGTCTCAACAAGGGAGAATCACAGCCTCTGAATCACTAGAAAATGGAAGCAATAGCAGGTTCTTCTAATAAACATTTCTGATGCCACAATTAGAATGAGAGGTGCAAAGTGACAACCAAGAGAGCACCGTAACCAAGAGACTGGCTGAAGGGATGCTCAGAAGATGGCTGCTCCAAAAGGCATCCCTGGAAAACATCCTGCATAGTAAGAGTAGGCAGACAAATAACAACACTGCTGGAAACAGGCCAGAGGACAAAGAATAAGCTTTGTAAGTCTCTTTGGAACAGCATCAGCATACTGTAAGAGTTAGAGGAGAACCAGAAAAAGTGCTTGACAGCTGTTCTCAAGCTCCCCAGTACAAGGAAGTCATGGACCTATTGGAGTGGGTGCAGTGAAGGGCCACAAAGATGTTTAAGGGACTGGAGCTGGGAGGCTCTGGGCTGAGAGATGGAACTGTTCAGCTGGAGAAGGGAAGGCTCAAAGGGATCTCATACATGCCTACAAATTCCTGATGGGAGAAGAGTAAAGAAGACCAAGACAGACTTTTGAGTGGTGCCCAGTGACAGGACAAAAGGCAGTGGGCACAAACTGATATATAAGAAATTCTGTCCCTTCTCACCTCAGCCACCTTACAAATGACCAGAAATCAATCCGGGATGGGAAACCTCTTACAGTCACATGCTCATAAATGAGTGAAGTGACACTAATTGTTGCTAATTAATCCAGGATTCACACCTAAGTACACCATGAAACAGCTCTGTCGCAGAGGGGAGCAGTAACTTCTCAAAGTAGTATTATATTACTTAGAGTATTCCTTCCAGATTACTTCTGACTCTTTTCTATCCTGACCTGTAATCTCCACAGATCAGTATTTTCTTTGCACAGAAGTTCATAAAATTCTCTAATGTATAAACAATTCAGAAAAAAAATTTTCATAATGAAACTCCACTCGCCACATATTATAATTACTTCTATTTGTACAGTTGTAATATTATTGTGGTTTAAAAAGACAGGAAGTTTGAACTTTTCAAATGCAAAAAAACCAATAACCAGCATATCTACCTTATGCAGAGTTGTAACACTTACCCTGTAATCATATGTAGAGTCTGGGTTCTCCTCGCAAGCAATGACCTCAGGTGCCATCCAATAAGGTGTGCCAATAAATGTGTTTCTTCTCCCAATAGTCCTATCTAGTTGAGCACTTACGCCAAAATCCACTGAAAAGCCAAGCAGAGATAAAGGAACCAATAGAGAGTTATAGCCACGTGGCAGAGTGTTTGCTTGGTTACTTTCATCCTGTTTAGAATACCAAACCTTTGACCTACAATGCATATCACATCTGAGTTCCTCCTGTACATCTTTTCCAATAGTTGAAATTTAACTGCCTTTTTTTCTTTTTGAGAGAAGAATCAAACAAAAAGCATGCCAAATCTGCCAGACAGGTTACAGCAGACATGAATTGCTCTAGGAAGACATTGCAGAATAATTTCTGCTTAAACTAAATGCTACATTGAGTAGGACTCGAGATCTTTAGATAATAACTGAAAGGAAAATTAGTATCTACAGACAAGGCAAATTTGGATGTATCTAATATGGCCATTGGTAAAAGCTGAAAAGAACTATCATATCATTTGATTTTGAGGTGTTTGGAGTCACTCCTTCCCTACATTCATATGCTATCTCAGAACAAGCTGGAGAGCGTACTAGTTTATTCCCATCTTCGACTCATAATGAGAGAATCGTGTGGTGCTCTTGGTGCTGAAAAAGGTGTTACTTTCATCAGAATTGTATAGCAAAATGGTTTTGTTCAGATATGGAGAAGGGCCCATACAACCAATAATTACGTGGTTGTATCTTTCTTCGAACAAACCTCTAAGATACACTAATTGGATCCACGGGGCATAGCACTTGAGCGCTATTCACAAAGAAGACAAAATGACAGGGAACAGAAAGGACTGAAAGGACACAGCGCTATGGCTACCTTCAAGGAACATATTTTCTCACTTATGTTACCCCGTTGCAGATCATCTGCAAACCACAATCATTTGCACTACGGTAATGACGTGCCTGTTCAGCAAACCTTCTCCAACAGTACGTTGGACCTGACCTGTGGGATCAGCATATGCTCTGTGCTTCTGATTGCCACTGAAGTGCAACGGGACTGCACTAAGGACCTCTTGGGTTGCTAGCTTCTTTGCTTTAGGATACACGAGCTAAATCTCTCTGGGAACAACTTCTTTTTTTTTTTTTAAATTTTACTTCGTAAATCCGTTTCATCTTTACCCATCATTGGAAAGATTGAACGTTTTTGTCAACCATGTGAGGAATGGTGGGACTAGTAACTATGCGAGACTGTAAAACCACACAAGCCCATCTTTTAGAGACTACAAGCAAAATCCTGCCTTCATTAATCACAGAATCATAGAATCGTTTACGTTGGAAAAGACCTTTAAGATCACGAAGTCCAACTGTTAACCCAGCACTGAGAATCAAAACCTATCATTTCATGATCGCTATGCCCAAGACAGCCTCCAACCACCACATCACCCACAAGTCCTTCTCAACAACAGGTCCAGTGGGCACCTTGTCTAGCTGGGTCGCTCACCAGCTGTGCCAGGAAGGTCTCTTCCACACACTCCAGGAACCTCCAGGACTGTTTCCTCTCTGCTGTATTTTATTTTCAGCTGACATCTGTTGAAGTCTCCCACAAGAACACGGGCCAGTGACTGTGAGACTTCTCCCAGGTGCTTATAGAACATTTTAGCTGCCTCTTCATCATACCAGACTCCCACTATACCTGCCTTGTTGGCCTTCCCCTGATTCTTACTGATAAACATTCAATCCTTTCATCACCATCATTATTATAGACAATCAAAACACTCCCTAACATAGAGGGTTACTGCCTTCTCCTTCCCTGCCCGTCCCTCCTGAAGAGCTTACAGCCATCATTGCAGCACTACAGTTGTGCAAGTTGTGCATGCATTGTTGTAGATGCACTTCAGTTGGGCTAATGATCCCACCACCTTTTTGGGAGGAGAAGCCCTAATTCCTGTGTGACCATTCTCACGCGTTTCCATGTTTTCTAACGCATCAATAACCTTGGCATCTTTTCTGCTGCATGCCCTGGGATGGCAGACCGATAATAGAACAGCAAAACTCCCTTTGACTTCAGTGAAGCTGGTATTTTGCCATAAGGTTAAACCATAACGAGACTTAGAGTACTTATTTTTACTCGCTCCAGCCAAACATCCTACCCCACATCCACAGGCCATGTTTATTATTTTTATTCTCCAACCCTCCAGTGAATTCTTTCAGTTAAAAGAGAGAGGAAGCATAAAGAAAATCCCAAATAAGAAAAGTGCTCTCCTCGAGACTGGTCCTTTAAATCACTGCCATGCATTCTCTATGATGTCTTCCCAAAACATGAAAGACATCCCCTCCTCAAGAGAGATATGTGCTTAAGTTTAGTCTTAGGAAGTCAGAAGTTGTCAACACTGCGATGTCACAAGTAGAAAAGGAAATAGGTAATCTCTCCAACATTTTTGGGAGATTACTATTAATAAGAACTATTCTTCAGTGGTAATTTCACCTACAGTCAGATTTATGAAAACCTCTAAGACCGCTTCCCTTAAGGAAATGGATTAGCACAATATATTCCCCCAAACTTTTTTATTTTGGAAGTCTTTGCATGCCAGGACCTGCTGTGAAGGCCTGATGGTGCTGTGACTTACTAGACAGGTTCTGTGTTTGACTGCCCAGAAGTAGCTGATTTCCTCACAGGCTGAGAGTGACATCCTTGCAGAACATGTCACGTTTTCAGCTCTGTCTAATTGACAGACACCTTATAAACACAGGCATTAATGCTACTTGACATATTTGTTGCTCTTAGGTTCTTTCCAAGACAAGACGGAAATCTTAAATTTTTACGAACATGTTTCCAGCATCCATTTAAGGAAACTTACCCAGTTTTACTTCTGCGTTTTCTGTGAGAAGAACATTCTGTCCTTTAATATCTCGATGGATGACATGATGAACATGAAGATGTGCCAAACCCTAGAAGAAAACCAGACTTCCCTTATTCTTTCTTCCTCTCATTGTCATGAGCATGCCACTGTCCCGTTTTTACACTTTTACCCTTCTCAGACTTTATTCACAGGTCAAGTCCTTTAGATAGTATTAGCAACATGAATATCCCAGTTTTGGGGATGAGAAAGGACAGCAACCCCAAGTTTGATTGTATTACCCACCAGCCTGACAGTAGTGGAGCATCTCCAAAGTCAAGTGTAAAGACAAAAAGGTAGCAATATTTTAAACTTCTGTTTCAGAATCATTATCCTATGTGTTAAAAGCAAACAAAGAGGGAGAGAGCAATGCAGAATGCTCAGTATGAGGACCAGAGACCGCAGCTGGCTGGCTGCAGTGGCTTAAATTCTGCAATCAGCAAAACCGTGTTCAATGGTAAACAGATCACACAAAGTGATTACAATCTGCAGTCTCATGCCAAACCCTTGTAAGATGGCCAATGTTCTCTGCTGAGCATGCTCAACTCCTCTGCTCCAGAAGCAAAGATTTACCCCTATTCAAGCATTACCTTGGCATGCCATTTGAATTCTAGCTCCCAGAATACACATTTATCTTACCATTATTTAGAAAAGAAGTACAACTCCATTACAAGGAAGATGGATCAGTAACTCTGTAATGGGTTTTGAATTTAGAATGACAGGTACCAACATTTTTTTTCCAGGCTACTTCACTAGACTACACTTGGGAATTGTTTTATCCCCTGTACTTTCTGGGAACAAAAAAAAACCAAACCAAACAAACAAAAGCCCTAGGCTTGCACAGAATGAAATACAGCCCCAAGAATTACCTTGGGGAATATTGCCACAGCACATCCACCTTTAAGATTCTGGAATGCTGTTTAGTCAACACTGCTTCTAATAGTGTGGGAGAGAGGCCCCTGCATGTGTGCAGGTAAAGGAATTATGAACAGAAAGATCTCACACAGCATGAACAGCTGAAGCAATGAGCAGTAAGATCTCCTGATGTGGAGGACAGACTTACGGAAAACAGAAAATTTATTTACTTTCCTAGATGCCCAGAATCTGGACTTTCAGAAGATGGATATTTGCCACAGGGAATAGGAATTTTCTGTTTGTCATACAGAAAATGGCCAAGCAGCCATCATGCTGACTCTGAACCCAAGGACCACAGCCCATGAGCCCCACGGATCAAAACCTTGAAACAGGAATGCTCATTAACGACCCATGTTGGCGATCAAAGGCTTGGAAGGGCCTTTTTTGTTGCAAACAAGCAACAAAACTCTGATGGCAGGACTCACCCTGAGAACCTCTCTGCAGATGTATGCAATCCAGTCTTCCTTGAAACAGTTCCCTTTTGTCTTCTTTACCAGGTCAGTGACAGAGCCCGCACCGCAGTACTCCATCACCAGCTGCAGCAAGACAAGCACAGTATACCTTTACCACAGCCCTGACAGTGTGCCAGCAGAGACACCACTTGCAAACACCCATTCCACCACAGTCAAGGTGTGGCAAACTACACGCGACCTTCCCGGATGCCAAGTGACATCAAATCTCATCTCCTGAATCACACAGGTTGCAGAATAAATAAAAAACCTCAATAATGTTCCTCTCCTATTGCAGGTTATGGGTGATTCTTTTTTATTTTAGAAACTACAAAAATCACAAAAAACAAGAGTTAATAGCACTGAAAAATATGGAATTTTTTCAAACTTAGAGATTTCCCATTTTGCCGCAGAGCTTCAAAAATCTTGCAGCCAAAAAAATTGGAGAATTCATTTTTCTTCTTTGCTTTATTGCCAATTCCTCTGTTCCCTTTTTTATTTTCCAACTGAAAAAAAGGAGAGGAAAGCAACAAGAAAAAGGAGAGAAGAAGAAGAGGGCAAGCTCTCTTTCACTTTCATTTAAAAAAAAATTACTAAGACATTTAATTTGGGAAAAAGAAAAGCTTGAACAACAAATCAGAATGACAGCACAAGTCACAAGTATCGTAACATACTTTATGCCCATTCTCAAAGGAAATCACAGGGGATGGCAGACATCTAGGGAAGAGCAATTTTTCTCTTTTATATGTTATTCTTCAGAACAATGACTTCAGAGTTTCACTTGGAGTCCAATCCAAGCATACTGGAGCTCTACAGAAAGGGGCTGTAAATATGATGAACAGAAATGACACTGAACACTTACCCAGAGCTGATCATCTTGGCCCGCAGGACTTTTCTTTACAAATGCACCATAATATGTAGCAATATTCCGGTGATGGGAGTACTTTTTTAACATATTTATCTCCAGCTTGATTTCCTCCTCTTCATTCTGTAGCAAAAGAGAGCAGAGGACTCCTTAGGTGACCAGAGATCATCTAGCTCCAGGGCTGCCCAGACCAGCAAGGCAACCTCTGTCTTTGGAGGTTTCTGACACGCTGCTGGAACCAGCTCTGAGCAAGCTGGCTTGATCCCATGGCCAACCCTGCTGTGAGCAAGGGATCAGGCCAAAGACCTCCTGAGGCTCCCTCCAACCTGAGTTATCCCATGTTTATGAGACTGCAAGGGAAGGACAGGCTGCCAAACCCACGACTGAATCACCTTGATCCATCAGCCTAAACCAATGAAATGCTAGGGTTTGATCTAAACAAGCAAAGATGTCCTGATTTGGGTATAACAGTCACATATTGTCTCCTCAGGGGACTCAGACAGGACCTATTACCCCCGTTTGCGGTTCCTGCATGCAGTAATTTAGTCTTGGAGAAATTAACCAGCTTCAAACCAAAATAAAAATATTCCTAACACTCCACTACCTAAATACTTGGAAAAGCACTCTGTGCACACATCAGCCAATTTGTCTTCCCAGTACTACGGAGAGTCTTGCTGGGAGGAAATCAAAGGAGGCGACTCCCCACAAATCAAACTCCGGAGCAGCCCAGGGTTAGGATCTGCTCCTTCCTTACGGTTGGGGGGCTACCCCACCCGAACCCCCTCTTAACATCATGCCACTGGTTAAGTCTTCGAGGTGCTGGGGGCTAGCACACCCCTAGACATCTCCTTCCAGCTCTGTTTTCCCATCTTTGTTTCCGTCTTTTCAGGGCAGACGTTCTCTTCTGCCCAGCTCAGCACTGTGCACAGTAAGACAGCTAATGGAAACGCAAGTTTTAATAAATGCATTAAAAGGAAATGTCATTTTTCAGAGAGAACCTCCTGACCTGAAGAGGTTCTCTTGGAGCCTGTTTGCAATGTTGCCACCAAAGAGAAACTGCCCAATACCCAGTGAAATGCATGCAGCTTTTGCTCTCTTATTTGCTTTAATAGGAAATGAGTGGTGCTGCTGGTTGGCCTTGTGTTGGTTAAAATAAATATGACAAAGTTGAAAATTAATTTACCTTGCTGCAAAACATCACTGTCAGCACTTACTAGCTGAAGGGGGGGAAAAAAATAAGAGGCAGCAAGAACAGCTCAGCCCCACAGGACATTTTTCTGCACTTTTCCACTATTTTCCAGTGGCTTTGCCATCAAAGCATTCCTTTAACCATCACAACAGACTGCTTACAAAACCAGCTGGGTTGTCCTTCCTACCTGTAGCAAAACAATAAAGCCTGACAGGCTGAAGTCAAATTCCCTCAAGCATACGCACATGATGCGCCTTATTAAATCCAACCACACAAAAATTATTCTTAACAGAACAGAAGGGACCAATAAGTTTTCCCCAGTAACATCAATTCACAGGAGACACGTTACCAGACCAAAGCCTAATTGTCTTAAGCTTGAGGAAATGGGAAATGTAAAATAACCCCACTTGAAGCAGAATGAGCTATTTCAGGTTTCAAAACAGCCCCTTTGTTGAACACAGGCTCTCAAGCTGCACACATTACACTATTTCATTTATCTTTTGTTTGCAATTAAGGAAAAAAGAGGGCCCTTAATCCTTGGCTTGATACAGCCCTGGATGTTGTATGAGCATTACTGAGGGTAAGGAGGAGCCTGGTGCAGCACCTGGAGTCTCCAAGAGAAATCAGAGCCGACTCTGGACAGCAGGTAGGCAATCCTCCACAAGCAAGGTCCTACTTCTCTCTGCATGTGGCCAGGGCACAAGTCAAAGGGAGCGGAGAGATCCTGCTGATGCTTTCAGCAGGGGAAAACAAGGCTCTACTCTCTTTGGGACTCCAGATCCCACAGATGAAAGGGTAGAAACAGGCAGGTGAGGAGGAAGCAGAAAAAACACACATGGGAACCACTATCCTAGACCTGACCACAAGGGTCCTGTCACTGGTAGAGTTTCTGGTAACAGATTTTTGGGGAAGAAAGGCAGAAAGTGGGACAAACAGGGAGGACTTCTTTCCTTGCTCTGCTGTCCCTCCTGCATCCTGCTTACTCCTTCTAGGGCAACAAAACACGTGGAGGTGCAACATTAATCTTCGTTAAAGGCCTTCCCCAAATTGCTTAGGATCTCTTCAGATCTTAAGGTTTTGGGTTTTTTTTTAAGTCTGCCCATCTGCATGAACTTTGCATTGGTGGAGCCCAACTGAAACGTTTCCCTGCTATGGCCCCCGCACCAGCCTGCAGCTTTCACAAAGCTCCCCTCGGGGAGCTGGCAGATCTCAACCACTTCCCCAGAATGAATGTGTGAATGTGAGCAATTCTGTCCCATGGGCCCTGCCCGAGACCCAGCCAGGAACTGAAGCTGGACTTGCCAAGTCTTAGTCTCATATGTCCTTCAAGCAGGGTGACTGGGGACAAAAGCAACCTCAACTTTTCAGTGCATGCACATGCTCAGGATTTCCACTTTCCACCACCCCTCTGGCAGCGTTACCATCAGCCACATC
Organism: Eurypyga helias; assembly: GCF_000690775.1. Taxonomy (NCBI): domain Eukaryota; kingdom Metazoa; phylum Chordata; class Aves; order Eurypygiformes; family Eurypygidae; genus Eurypyga; species Eurypyga helias. Next base: position 55,357 of record NW_010259708.1, read on the forward strand.
TCCCAAGGGTCTAGAAACCTGCCCATAAACCATGCTGCTCGCAGATGTGCAGGTGCAAAAAGCTGTTTGCTTTCACAAACCAATGCATTTCTGGATACAGATGGCTGCATGCACAAAGATGACAGGTTCATGATCAAAGGCTGTTTTTGAAGATGTGGGTCTATGTGCAATGACATTAGGAAGTGAAGAACTAGAAAGCACACGCCTCTGACCTCAAATGGAAAAAAGATCATCAGCTGATAAATCCTCCTGCAAAGACCCCTTAGTATAGGGGCAGTTCGAATGACAAGTTTCTCATTTAAATGTTATTTTGCTATCTGGAAATACTGAAAGCAAGGACAGAGAGAGAATGACCTGCTGCAGAATTGCTCCTTGATCACCTGCACTGTTAGCTGAGGAGAAAAGCAGCAAGAATCCAATCTCCTTGCAAGCACTCTGCTTGCTTGCCACCATCAGATCACAGGAAGCAGAGCCTGCGTGGAGAGGCACATGAGCGCACGTTGCCATCAGCTCCCCTTCAACCATTTCAAAGGGCTCCCCCCCCACTCCCCCCACAACATGACACGGCAGCACTTCCTGACTGATATCCAGAGGATCCCACAATGACCACAGCATCCTGCTGCCGCTCTTAAGAAAGCAGCCTAGGGCTGCAGCTCATGACAGCAAAGGGCAGATTTGCTCAACCTTGGTGTGCCCCAGATCTCAGAGCTGAACAATCACAGCTGCAGCTGGTCAGGCAGTTTCTGATGAAATGATTTCTTGCCAGGGGAAGAGAAAAACAAAACAAAAAAACCCCACCACCAAAAAAACCAAACCCACACAATGATTTGGTGAAACATAATCTTTTGGCAGAAATGTATTGGTTATGATGAAATGTTAGCTGAAATACTTCTTAGGTTGGACTTTGCGATGATGATAACATGATGCTGCAGGAAGAGAAACTCACTGCAGAATATCCACATAGCAAGTAAGTAGCTCAGATCCCTAGGATATGAGATATCCTTGTTGAATTCTATCTTCTCCCAAGTCGGACAACGCTAACCTAACACTGAGCAGGCTAGTGACCAACCCACCACCCCCAACCCACAGTGGCTTGGGGCTCTGTCACACTCAGCCACTGGAACTGCTCCACTTTGAAGGAAAGATCTACTGGAGGCTTGAACCAGGGAGTGCTGTAAGCAGGTACACAAATCACAAGGCCAATCCAGGCATTTAGCTCTTCTCCACTTCTTTTTGGAGACGAGTGAAGGGAAAAAGACTTCATTTGTCTTGATTTTACTTTTTTTCACCTTCCTGTTTTCTACCACATGAAATTTTTACTCCCTAAGAAAACTGTTCCCTGTGCAGCGCTAATCAGACCACATAACCACCCGAAGATGAAAATGGCCACAGGGGCTAGGAGCCTCCTGTCTCACTCAAGCAGGTTTACTATGACAGCTTCCATTTCTCACAAGCCAAACTCCATGTGAGATGTTGCTCTTACGTGCAATTTATAGGCAGGACACTGGAGACGAGGATTTCAATATTTTAAAGACTTTATTTAATGCCTCAAGCTAGCTTTCCAAGACCAAAGGATCAGAAAATAACTTAAACCTGAGCAGACTAACAATGCAAGAGAAATACTGAATCCTTGACGGGCTCAGACTTGACAATGCAATGCTGGAGATTGAAAGGATTTCTACAGTAGCCAAATGCTATGAAGAAGAGAAAAGCTATTGCTCTTTCACTGGAGAACTTGGCTTCAGAGATGCCCTGAACAGGTGCAGCATCAGCTGTACCCATGCTCCGATCTACTGCAGGAACGCACTAGCTTCAACCACCCCTATCTACTCTGTGCTACAAGAGGCCAGCAGCATGGTCCTTGGCCAGATGGATCAGCTCAGGAGGAAGCAGTTACCCCATTTCTTGCAGCTCTGTAGCTGACCCTGAGCACTCTGAGAATTTGCACTGAGATGTCCCAGGAGTTTGGGGCTGCAGCTGCCAGCCCCACCCCTGCACACAGACACCCACAGCCCGCTGCCCCAGAAACAATTGGGGTTTACCGTAACACTGTGACATGTGGTGGCTGAGGAGAGGACAACCCCAGGGCAGAGCAGACAGCTGCAGGAGGAACTGGCAGCAACCACCTGAATCCCTCCTGCACTGGACTCCCAACATCTGGCAGAGGCACCAGTGAGGGACCGAGGAAACCAGTGATAAAGCAGAGGATGGCATCCAGGCCTGCCAGCCTGTGCCCTAGCAGCAGGAACACAGCCAACCCCGCAGGAAGAAAGTGGAAATACCAGCAGGAAGCCTTGCACTCACCCTGCACCAAGGTCAGAAAGCAGAAACGCTCAAGTACAGCTGAATTGGATTTGTTCAGGTTTAGTGGGGGAAGAGCACCAGGGAAACCCCCTCCAGGTGGCTGCACCAAGATGCTCACCACTCAGCTCTTAAACGGTCACAACTGCTTTTGCACTGAGTGACTCAACATGAAAACAGCATGACCGGTTACCACTGCCCCTCCAGCAATGGGACAGGTTCCCCAGTATGGTGCTGGCTCTCTAGCCTGCAAGGAAGTGGCAATCAGACCTAAACAGCTGGATTTTGTTCCCAGAAGCATGCAAGTTTATCAACCTGAATTCCTGAAGCTGGACCACTAGGTTGTCCTCCATTTAAATTTTGTTTCCAAGTAAGCAGGCACTACTGGATGCTACAGTTCGTTGCTTATACACAAAGGAGACCGTGTTATGTATAGCAAAGGGAAGGAAATATTTCCAAGGTTCCCTTCCTGCAGGTTTTGCTTCAATTGTTTCATCAAGGAAGGGACTGTCACTGGTGTTAACGTGACGGCCCAGAAGTGGCATCTTTGGCCAGCCCTCACGCACTGTTAACTGTCCCAGCAAAGCATGAAAGCCGTCCATACAGCAGCTCTGGATCGCTTCTGAGTCCCTGACAGCATCTGTCCTGTGAGCTCCTCTGCCAAAGCACAGGGGTGCTGTGATCTCAGGAATCTGTCTGCGACCCAAACCCTGCCCCCTTCCCTCCTCCAAAAATCCAGCCACCTCATGTTTGGGACTGCGCATTTTTTAAAGCCAAAGCACCTGATGGTGTATGTACCTACAGAGCTAAAGCAAAAATCCCAGCAACCTTATGTAGCACTCATTTAAGAAATGTACTCTCCTCTGCACACAAAGAGCAAACTGGTAATTCAGTGTATTTCACAAGGCAGCAGCCATAGCCAAACAAGCCCTTAGATGTGCTTTGTAAAAGCATTACAGTAGCATCTAAGTTCAAAAAAAACAACGTGAAATTCCGAACACTTGCTGCTCAGGGCTGGATTCCTGCACGGCAGCAGAAAAAACTGTCCTGGACCTTCCCTACATGACAAGGCCCACACAGACACTGACTTGCTCTGCTGTCTTCCAAGACAACGGAAAAGACACATGAAAATGCCAGCAAGGCTTGCTCACGCTTGCCCAAAACTCCACGTGTAGGTGTGTGTACCACTGGCAGTCTTTGCCCAGGGGACTTGGCCCCATTTTTTATTTCAGGCGATAACCCTCCTACAATATCCCAAGACGACTCTAACTTCACCGTGGAGTTTTGTCCTCCAGACCTACACTGCCAGAGTGACAGAACGGGGAGCCGGTCTTCAGGGAGACCAGGTGCATCCTACCAGACCAGAAGCTTCCAGCAGACTCGGGAAGAGCAAGCAGCAGTCCCCTCAGCCTTTCTGGGGCGCAGGCTAATAGGGGCTGAAGGAGGCAAGCGGCTTCGCTACAGGCTGCGCTCTTAAAAGGAGAAACAAAAATCAATACTTAGCAACTTTTTTGATACCCTGTTCCAGCACTGACACCCCTTTACAGATGTGAGCAGGGCCAGTGCCAATTAAAACGTCTCCTCCTCTCATTTGTCAAATAACAACAGAAAGATGCATTTGCATTTCCAACTTATTCCTGCTTGCAAGCTGTCAGGGTAGCGGATCTGAGGGATGGCTGGCACGCGAGGGAGAGGATGTGAAGAAACACAGCAGGGGCAGCACAGAGCTACAGGAAATCTTCTACTTACTATCTCCGGACACAGATAATCGACCAGAAGTAAGCAGGAAGAGAGATCTCCTCTTTGTTATTACAGACCACCAGAATATACAGCAATGCATTCCCTTATTGCTTTGTCACCACTGGCCAGCTACAACTGAAAAATGTGGTTGTATTAACACCTTTCAGTACTTTATAAAACACAAAACAGTGGTCAGCAACCATAATTTACACCACTGAATTGTCTTTTATAAGCTCTCCACATTCTCATGATCCGATTACTTATTTTTCCTTGCACCTTGATAACAACTTCTTTTCATTTCTGGCTTCGTACTCACCTCAGTGACGTTCATCACCTTGATTGCTGCTAGCTGCCCCGTCTTAACATGGCGACCCTGTCAAAATAACAAAAATACTGTAAAACGTGTGTGCAAACTATGGATACAGGAACAAATTAGGCATATAACTGGGCTTGGGTACTTGCTTTCAAGCACATAACAACCTCCTAGTGATGCAGAACTTCTTTTTTTTTAAAAAAAAGGCTTTTTACTGTGAAATGTCTGGTCTTTAAAATTCTTATTGCAGCTGAGTGAACTGCATCTTCTCAGCTACTTCCCAAAAAGAATGCAGAGACTTTGTATTTAAAAATGTATCTTCTACACTGGTGGGGAGGAGCACTGCCAGGGTTTGACCACGTCTGTGCCTACAGACATACACACATTTCAGGAGTGAAATGCCCACACCCCACAGTCATTATTAAGCAATGGCAGATAACTGGTAATTTTAGAATAGGTAAGTAGCTAGTTTTTGAAAACAAAGCTGGGAAAAGGGAGGTAAATAGGGAATAAAGCTATTGAAAGAAGTAAACTCGATACTGAGACTGACAAAATGCGGTTCACAAGAACGTAAATTAGAAACACAACAAGGAATCTTGCTGTAAACGGCACAACTTCTTGGCTTGGTTAGATCAAGTTGCTCAACAGATGCCGCAGACGCAGACTTTTGCCACGATAACCAACTCCAATCTCATACAGGAGGAGAGTATCAAGAGATGTGTACGAAGAGTGGACTGGCTACACGTGCTAACTCCTCACTTCCATCAAATTTTAAGAAATGGGGTTGAAGGTTTGAGACTGCAATTTTGACGCTGAAGTAGCAGTGCCTGCAAAGCTGTGTATCGAAATAACAAACTGACATCAGTTAAGTAAGCCACAGGAAATCAAATATAAAATGCTGCAGTTTGCAGACAAAATGATTTGCAGGTGCAATTTACACCTGGCAAAATTAAAAGCTGGGTTGATGTCATTTTAAATCCCAGGTCCTATCTGCACAAAATTGCATACGAGTGTTATTTCTAAGACTAAACAATTTTGCATCAAAGAAAAATGATTCCTCGTTCTTGGGCTATATGTCACAGTCATGTTTTCTTTTACAGAAAACTACATCCTGCTGAGTTTTTGTATATTTATAAGTGTCCTCTTTCTGTGGAAGCACTCCTGGGACTGCAAAGCTTTTTCTCATAAACTAGAACGATAGGATTTACATATTATCGCAGACCTCAGGAGGAAGACGGATGGGGCACACCCTCCCCAGGCTCACAACCACTGTGGCTGAGCGCAGATGGGCAGCGAGGAGTGCTATCCCGAAGGATGCCGGTGTTTGGTCAGCATCCATCCCAGCTGACGTCAAACCCGGTTTGCAGCTTCCTCTGCACAGCCACCGCTCCTTTGTTGGAGGCCATTGTTTGCAAATGTTTCCAGGCATTGAATGTCTTGGCAATATAGTGAGAGAGGGCCTTCCACAAGATACAGTCAGCTAGACACGTTGGCACCCTGACTGAACTCCAAAGAGTGTCTGGAGGCAAGCACGCTGATCATGCCTCCGGCCACAACACGTGGCAGGCAACCACCCCAGCTGTACATTCTGCAAAGGTTGATGTCAAGAATCAACACTGATTTTCATAATTACCGTGAAACACGGAGACATGCTTCTTTACTGAAAAAATTAGGCACTACTAGGCTAGCATTGCACTTGAAATTGAATATTCATCAGAATAAGGAAGGGAGAAAGGCTTGGCATTCAGTTTTGATTTCAAAGCATGATCCCTGGTCAAATTGTCCATCTGTGTAACAGACATCTGTTATTCTGCAGCGACAGTCGTTTCCACAGCGTGCAAACCTGCTGCTCTCACTCACTTTTATCATTATAAATAAGAATATTAAATCCCCGCCCTCCCAAAAGGTCTGGAAAATAAGCTTTACGGGAAAGAAAACAGCCAGACCTTTTGTTTTGTGGGTTGCCATTCACCTTCGCACAACAAACGTGTCCCCGTTAACAGAGATGCACAACTCGAGCATGCTCCTGCATTCCTAAAAGCTCCCATCTCAGCAGCTGGGCCAAGTGCTGGACAAGAGGAGCTTGGACTGCACGGAGGGGGTGGGTTCATGCCCTGCGACTTGTCTCAGTGCCCCATCTTCCTCACACCATGCCCAGGTACTACTAGCCCGAGGGAAACCCGTTGGATGGCATCCAACTCTCCCTCTGCACAGGCTCACCCACAATAAATACTCTGGCTGGGTAAAGCAGCCTTTACATGGAAGTAAATTCTGTTAACTACATGCACTTCACACCCTTATGTTCTTTTAGACCCTTTTATGAAGAAAGCAGAGAGCGGTTAAATCTGAACCCTTCTCAAGAGGCCAAAAGGAGCAGTAAAAACTCACTACTGTTGGTTTCCTCCAATTCTCAACTCACAATTTATTTTCAACGACTGTTATCACACCTCTGAAGTGTCTTCCACATTTCTTAGTTTAAGGTGAAGAACCTCATCTTTCCCCACCAGCACTTTGTGCAGGGTAATGCAGAGGGCTGCAGGTTAACCTCATGAAAAGGTGTGAACATACAGATATGTTTACATCTGCCTTTGATCAATTATCTAAAAGGGATGAATTCATTTAAAAGGATTTATAAAAGAGTATCTGGGAGATAGTAGCTAAATATTTATCTACAGCTACATATCTATCTAAAAACATTTTCATCATGAGATACTAATTTTGCTGCCATCTTGGTGGATTTATTTTTGATTACAGTTGTACGTTTTCCCAAAGTAAAGGGCTTATCGTTACCATAGAGCAATACATCTCAAAAGTCTCTGCACCTGCTAATGTATGCAACGAATGGCGTGACAGAATTACACAGCATACACCATCATTTCTCCTTACCTCTTACATCAACCCCAACATACACAAATAAAACTGTTCCTTTAAATACTGCCCAAGGAAAAGGTTCAGTCAGTGCAGACAATTGGAGAACCCTGGAGACATCCTAAATTTTTATTCCTTCTCCTACCCGTAACAATTAGTTATGAAAACAAGGGGCTGAAGCAAAGCCACCCAACAGCTCACCCAAACCCCAGCAGTCCCTGTGAGCAGCGCTTGCACTCTGGCACCCTACTGAGCTTGGCACCACCACCCAGAACAGTCCGACTCCACAGTAGGAGGACTAAAGCTTTCAGGACACACACGTTCATGTGGAGAAGAACCATTAACGCCTGGGCAGCTCGTCTGAGCAGGGTATCATGCTCCACGGTACGCTTGCCTTAATGTACAGACGACGACGGCGCTGACTCAGAACAAAACTTCTCTCCTTTACACTGTTTTTTCAAACTGTTTCGAGTTAATTTTCCTTGACATCTCTAAAAGCAGTAAACATCCTGAACCCAGCCCTGGGCTTCTTGTTAACACATTGAAACTAGTGCCTAAGTAAGGAAAGGTTTCAGGGCCTGGCCCCTTATTTTTTCATTTATCAATAAATCTCAGAGGTTAGCCAGAGTTCATGTGAACTCACACACTGCTACTTCTGCTGAAGCCACAAGGTTGAGAATGTTTGAATTGTTTTGAGAAAGGTGGTTCGGTTTTTCCTTTAAAGCTCCTATGAGCAACTGGCTGTTTTGTTTCCCAACCAAATGAGATCAGCAGATTCACTTACCGCCAGCAACAAAACATGCAGAAGTTCATCCTTCTTGATTTAACGCAAAACGGGAGGAAGAACGAGGGGCACTGCCCGCCCAGCCCTCCGTGCATTCCGCCGCTGCCCATCCTCTCCAGACCGTTAAAGGGAATCAGCCTGTTGTGATTCAACGTCTTCCGTTGCACATTTCACCAGAAACTGGGCAGAGGGCAGGAATGGTCTGTGGTCCCATTTCCCTAATAAAAGGTTTTATCTTTCACTCAAATGCTCAGTTATAGACTAGTTTTCGACTCCGGAGAATGCAGCCAAAACATCCAACAGCCATCTGCAAGTCACCCATATTCCTACCCAAGAATGTAGCATTAAACACTACCAAGCTCATCCAGAGCTTAGACTTGAACAATTCTGAAGCTCAATGACTTTCTAAAATTGAAGTCCTGCCTACATTTTGATGAGGTATCCAAGCTGGAAGAAATTCTCCCATTAGTTTTGAGTCCAGCTAAATTCCTCGTCTCTTCCAGAAAACATTTCCGCATAAAGTCTGCGGCAGTTGCCAGTTAGTCACTACAGCGACATTCAGCAAACCTGGAGCCAGCATACACATTTTTCAAATCTGCATACTGCTCATTGCAGCCACATTTGAGGAAGACGCTTTATGCCAAAGATCTGGTTCTGATGAGCTCCGACCGTGCATTATCTCTGCAGGGAGATATACTTGGAATAGGACAGATCGCTCAGTGTTATTGCTATTGGATGTGTATTTACCTTTTTACCTCAATTAGATAAAGGAACTGCTTATCTATGCTCTCTACTGAGGGTCAAGTCATGTATTTTTCTATTTATATCAAACACGAGTATCAGTGCTAGCGGTCAAGCTATTAGCTGATAAAGGAGCTTTACATGAATTAAGTGTATTTACAGAATTATGTATTCAGTCATGTACAACGCTTTTTCCTGTTAGGTCCAAACAACAGTTTTGGGCAGTCCCTGGCTTGGGCCACGATTACAACCAGTGACCCAAGGTCCCAGTGACACACACCTGAGCACGTAAGGCTGCAGGTCACACGCAGAGAGCTTGGTTTGACAGCTTCCCTCCCAGATCCTGCAGAGACCTCACTTCCCAGGGGTGGCAAACAGCCCCCATCAGCTTCTCTCCCCACTTGCAATCAGACAGATTTGAAGCGGACAATTGCAAGCCCAGACACCACAACCCAGCTGTCCCATTACAGCGCCGTGCACCATGCCAAGGCAGCCCAGGCAGCCCCATCACACGCTTCCTTTTTGGCAACAGGCGCTCATTAACGTCCACGTGTTTCTGGGTCTGTCTGATGTAGCTGTCCCCATTTAACCGCAGCAGGAAAAAGTGCACATGAAGGGCTGGGACAGCCTGCTGCACCAAGGGATGCCATGACACCATGAAGCTGGTGGTTGTGACTACGCAGAAGTCCCCATCTGTGTCCGTGTCCTGTCTGCAACCAGAAGCAAAACCTTACTTTTTGGTGTGGCTGTGAGGTGCCTATGTGCAGGGAAGAAGCCTCCCAGGTGCCAGAAGCCTCGGACGCTTGTCAGTGTGCACTGTTGTGCCCATGCAGAGGGCAACCCCTCACCAGACACACTCTGGCAGGAGGCACGCACACGTGTGGTGTGCTGAGGCTGTGCACAGACACGGGTAGCTCACAACATCTACACCAGGCTGTGGGATGGACAGCACCGCCTGCCTGTGTAACCCAGACACCTGGTAGAAACCTAACTCTTGGGACCTTCTCGGGTTGTGGGAGGATGGCATTTGAAAGCAAGACCTGGCTGCTGGAAGTGGCACTTGCTATGGGATACCCAATGAAGGCTGTGGCCACCCGCCCTTTGGGAGCAAGGGGAAGGTACAGCTTTTTTGCTGACTGAAAGCAAACTTCAGGGAGGTTTCTTGTTCAAAACCCACTGATGAACGTTGAAGTTTGGGCCCATCTCGGGTAAACCTGTGTGGCCCTGCAGTCACTGGTAGACTGCCAGCTCAGCCTTCTGCACCCTGAAGGCTGGGACCCCACCCTTTTGCCCCTCTCCCCTCCACCCTTCCCTCCTGGTAACACAAGGAAGGCCTTTTAAGAGATTATGCATCAAATGAACAATGCTCTGCATAGGGATCCAGGAAACCCTGTGTCCCATTCCACATGACCTTAACAAAGTCATGATCCTTCTGTTTCCCTTTCCACCTACATAGGGCTTTTCTACTTAGTCCCAGCTCGCTAGAAGAGATGAGCATCTTTTGCTATCACCAGCCCCAGCCTGGGAACACCAGCTTTGCCTCCTCTCACTGCAGGCAGGCAAGGGCAGCTCCCATGCAGCTGCAGCCTGCTCCCCAGAGTCAGCATGGCAGGGAGGAGGACCCCAAAAACATAAAACCTGCAGATATACTGCTCTTGCACTGCATCTTGGAGACAGACGCTGTTTTACAGCACACGGCTGCTCACAACAGACACACTGCACTCTCTTGGGGTCTTGACTAATGGAAGCAAGTGGACAGGGTCTGCACATCTGGGGCTGTAGTGTTTTGGTGCTGGAAGTGACACCCAATAGGGCAGTTTATAGGGGAGCTCTATCAGGAAGAGCAGTCTAATCCCCATCTCCACAACGGGCAGACAACCCACAGTAGTCACGGTTGGAGCTCTTCAGCTAAAAATACAGCAATAATGCAAGTCTGAAATGGGACAGGAATAAATTCCAAAGAAGATGTTATTAAGAGTTTGGAAGCTTATAGCTTGTTTTTGTTAGTTAATGGTCTGAGGCAGAGCTGAGGGTCAGTCGTGCACCGCACAGTATCACAGGATTTCAGAAATGATCCATTTCATTGTAAACTGTAACACGTAATCCACATCAATTCTCACAGTTTAAAAAAACCCAACAAACAAAAACCACCACAAAACCCCCAGCTCACCACAATAAACATCAGCCTGGGGCAGATAATTACCAGTTTCAGAAAGACTTTTTTTTTTTTTTCCTTTTTAAACCCCCATGAGGAATTCAGGACACTAGCCAGGTGGGAACGCGGCTGGAATTTTGGTTACAGCCTCAGCCCTTTAATCACGCAACTCAGGCTGCAGAAAGCCTACTTTGACTGACATTATAAAGTTCTGGTGGCACTTCTGTCGCATAATCTCTGGATGTCTGTATATTTTTGTGGCTATAAATCCAAGCATTGTACTCCCCTACAGCATTCCTTCTTCTCTTTGCGATACTGGGAGATGCTGACATTTGGAAGTCTGGGCCTTGCGTCAGGTCGCCTCCAAGGTAGCCCTCAACGGCAGCACATCCTCCTTCCCTTGACACTGCTTCCCTGGCAGCAGCGCAGGATGCAGGACTTCCGTACAACCACAGCCCAGCTGCATTCCCTAAATGCTGACCATGTGTGATGCAACACATTTGCCCTTTCACCCCCACATCTGGCACTCGGTTACCAGAAATTCCAGGTCTCACCCAAAAACACTGGGACAGCATAGCCGAATGTTGCCTTTCCCCTTCCCTAGCCTCCGTAAACACCCTCTTCCAATGGTAACTGGATAGCTTTCCCTGCCATTAACTGTGCAGCCGAGAGGATGAGCACACAGCAGAGTGCAGCATCAGCACAAGCTCCTGAGATGACTGCTTGAGCAACAGGTCCTCTGCTCTCAGACTATTCAACACTGGACACCACCAGTCAGTCCTGTGGGTTGCAGTGGGACCGCTGCATTGACCTAGACTTAAGTCCCCTTCCTAGCAGGTTCCCTTCCTATCAGGGGAGGTAAAGCGTGTCACCTAAATGCCACAAAATACGATCACTCTTGTCCACAGCTTGTCAGAGTGGTGAACAACATAAATACTAATACACTGTAAATAATCAAGACATGCTCTTCGAGGTTTATGGGTTTTTTTTCTCCTATATGCTAATTCCCACTCTACTTTATGATTAGATGTGTTCCAAGAAGTTGGCAAAGATTTATCACTTCCAGTACAGACCACAGTATGAAGCCGAACACTATTTAGCATGCCCCAGAACTTGGGTTGTAAAACATTAACAGTAAAATCTAATGTGTCTGCACATAGGTATATCAAGAATGAAAGTTAATTAACAACACTCAGTGAACTTTACGACAAAGCATGTTACATTAATGAAGAAATATTAGATATATACTATTTATAAAAACCTGAAAAAACCCACTAAAAAAATTTAAAATGTGACACGGTATTCCAAATTAAAAAGGATAATTTTGTAATGGTTAGTAAATTTATATAGTAAAAATTACTTGAATATTCAGTGAAAAACAAGTTAATTTCCCAGCAAACACCACTGCCCTTTTTCTGTGCAGAATAGGTCATTCTATCCTTCCAACTGCTTCTCTCCCTCCCCATCTCAGAAGAGGTGGCTAAGTACGTTACACTCACTCAAAGTGAAAATACTAGTTTTATAAAGTTTTGTTTAAAAGAAGTTTTATATGTTTCAGGTGAAAGATGTTTAAACAAAAAAAAAAAATCACAAACTTCTCTCAGGGGCCCTATTTGTGTCACATGCTTAAACAAACAAAAATATCACTGTAACTCATAACACTATAGAAGACAACCAAGTTGGCAGTGGCGTAGGAGGACTTCCCATATACTAAAATAGCAACACATCAGCCAAGAGAAGAGAGTATAATGTGTAACATCTACCAATCACTTAAAATTCTACCCAAGTCCTCACTAGCTGGAAGGGAGGGATGGATTGGGGTCATTTCAATGATACCAGCTCAAGCAACCTTGATTTCTGGAGGAAAAGGACAGTTTTTCACCCCTACTACAAGTGTCTGTACCACAGCCCTCATGAACTGTAAAACCCGAGAGCACCAGAAGCAGTTTTTCTGTACAGTTTTTTTTTTTTTTTGTTTTACCCTTTCAGTTCCTATTTCCTCCCATTGTACAAGTGGAAACGCAAATTGTTTGCTTTGCCTCATGTTTGTCTATGTCTGACTGCAGGCCAGTGGGAAAAGAAAATGAAACAAAGGAACAAATTCAAGCCCTTTCACAAACACATATTTGAGTCCTTACATTTCTGCAGTATCCGTACGCTGTTAATCAGATTACCATCCCTATGCAAAACATGACTGAAAGTGGGGAGATTTAGATTAGATAACAGGAAGAAGTTCTTCCCAGAGAGGGTGGGGAGGCACTGGAACAGGTTGCCCAGAGAAGCTGTGGATGCTCCATCCCTGGAAGTGTTCAAGGCCAGGCTGGATGAGGCTTGGAGCAACTTGGTCTCCTGGAAGGTGTCCCTGCCCACGGCAGGGGGGTGGCACTGGATGGTCTTTAAGGTCCCTTCCAACCCAAACCATTCTGTGATTCTGTGAACCACTCCAGGCTACTGCACACTTGCATAGGACTGGACTAGAGATTGATCCTCTGGGTTTTTCAAACCTGCTCCCAGATGTTATTCATGTTGTGATTAGCAAGATCAAGCAAAGCACTAAGCACATTTGAAAATACTATGGAGGTCGCACTGTGAGGAAAGGAGTTTTTTCATCTACTTATTTGAGATGGGTGGTGTCTGCAGCAGAGCATCCCATGTTAGAGGTGGCAAGGCCTCTGAACAGCAGCTGCTACCAGCAATGAAAGAAAAGCAATGTTTTGGGGCCACATGTGGGTCAACAGAGCCACTCAACCAGCAGCACCATGAATGGGAGGAGAGGTCTGAAGAGCAGGCTGCGCAGTTACCCCCTTTTCCTCCCACTCCATTTATTGGGACATAAAACCTGGTTTCTTTGAGCCTCAATTTCAGTATCTGTGTAAATACTGAATGGCCAGCCTTGCCATTCATCCTGGGCTTTGACATTTGTCACACCTCTTAATGTCTATTGAAGCACGCTGTTGGGTTTCCAGCCTGAGACACCTCATCAGGGCTTGTTGCCCCTGCCAGGGGCATGGAGGCCTCGCAGACATAGGCAGCTTCTCTTCCCCCAGTGGGCGTTCTTGCCCTGGGGATGGCTGGGCTGGTGGATCACAGGCAGCCAGCAGCAGCAGGGACCCCGGCTGCCCCGGGCAGGGCTGCAGGGTCTTTGCAGCCCCGCGGCTCCTCTTGCTGCAGGCAAGAGGGTTGCAACAGCCCGGGCACAGAGCCAGTCCCACTCAGCACCTGGGGAGCCCAGCAGTGATTTATGGCAGCAAAGGTCCTTCGTGACGAAAGCCTATTCATCCAGAAAAATAAACAGTTTAGGGAAAAAGCCTTAGCCTTTGGAAGGCTCTCACTCTGCAGACCAGGGGCTGTTGGGAAGCTAAGTCTAGGGAGAGGCACAAATCCCTCCATCTCAGTGAATTTTCTGCTGCGCAAAGCATGTGCATCTACGTACAGAAATACAGGGCGCTGGAGAAAATCTATACGCAACACATCTCTGCTGGATGAAGTCACAAGCAGTTAAATGGGTCCCGCCGGCCCCGTCCTGCCGAAAGGAAGTGAGGGCTGGACTGTAGGAGGTCAGCTGATGGGTGGCCAGACTTTCAGAGCAGGAATCCCACAAAGGGAGGTTTTTGGCTCACCATCACGATGAAACTCTGAAGGTCTAGCTGCACACAGCAACTGTAAACATCATGTTATGAGAGTCATGTTTTACCTTTATAAGTAATGCAGCCTTCCCAGGCATGTGCTAATAAAGAACAGCACTATTAGCCTTCTATGCCACATAAATATAACTGTGTGTGCACATCAAGCTCTAGATTATATCACCGAATTTTAAGAAAACTCATAAAAACCCTTCACCATTCTTGTGAAAGTGTGATGTAGTTGAACTTTCTCCTGCATATAGGGCAGAATATGGACAAAGCTCTGTGTGGGTTAAAATTGGGCTGCTGGTTTTTTGTTTGGTTGGTTTTTGGTTTTGTTTTGGTTTGGTTTTGGGGTTTGGGGTTTTTTTGGGTTTTTTGTTTGTTTGGGGTTTTTTTGGTTTTGGTTTTTTTTTTAAAGGATTTAAGGCAAGCAGGGTATGCAGCTCAGACTGCAAGTTCCAGCTAGATGATGAGAGTTACAACAACCTTAAGGGTGATTTACTTTTCCATTCCATTTCTGCTGGTGCTTCTCTCACACAGACTGCAATACCACACAGGTATGCACCTCTTTGCAGATGACTGCGAGACAGCACACGTAGCACTGCACAGAACAGCCCAGTACTGAAAGCTGGCATTACGTGGGTTTTCTCTTGTGATCTCTGAGCCTTTTCTTCAGTACTTCACAGCAAATACCCTCCCCACAACTCTCTTCACCTGAGGTGAATCCTGAAGTCAAGAACTCCACCCAATACTGCTGTTATGTTCAGCAGATCTGAGATTTGCCTAGGGAAAGGTCATACTTTTCACACACAAAAGTCTTCACAGAGCATTGAACTGAGGATAAAAGAGCTTCTGCTCTCAGTGCTTTTTCATTTGGCTGTTTGACACATCCTCTCCAAAAATAAAAGGGAGCTAATGGACACAATTAGTCTGTGAGAAAACATATCAATCTCCCGCTTTCTGAATGAGTTCTGCGAGAGATGAACTACATGGCACTGATCTCACAGCAGCAGTCAATTCCTTTTCTCTTCCAAAATCCTACTGGCCAGATGGTCCACAAAACTCTAGGGAAAATTGCTTAAACATTTGGAAAGGCTTTCAGTATTAAGTTGGCCTCCCAAATGAAACCAGACTACCCTTCTAATTATTCTTAAAAGTAAAGTATACCTTGCTTTTCTAATTCAATTAAGAAGGAGCAGTGCTTCCAAGTTCACTTTCCTAAAAAAATAATATCTGAATTCGAGAATAGCCTTGATGTTTGGTTTTGGGTTTTTTTTTTTTGGGGGGGGGTGGGGGGGGGGGGGGGGGGTTTTTGGGGTCGTTTTTAACCATTTTGGTGCTTTTTTTTTAAACTGATCTCATCAGCTTCAGACAAGAAAAGCCTGGCTGGCGAAAGGTTCTCCTCTCGAGCAAACTACAGGTCAGATGTGCAGTAACAGTTCCTGAACAGCCACAAGCAGTTATTCAATGCTCTATCTTCCAATTTTCTGTATTACTTGTAGGGATTGAAGTCAATCACAGCAGAGAGAAATGAACAGTGAATTCTTGAGAGGAAAAAAACCAAAAAAACCCTGCAGAATAATTTCAAGAAAATGGCTCAAAACACTACAGCTGAAGAACTGCAGAGCCTTACGGAATGTAGACCAGCATAATTACCAGCACATATGAAGCAAAAGCAGCAGCAAAGCACTGGAAGAATTGGTCACAAAAGGGACCAAGAGTTTCCTGCAATTAACCGCTGAGCGGCTTTACCCGATCTGGAAACTCTCATCTCTGCAATAGCCCAAATCCAGTGTGCACACCGTAGAGTAGTGCACTACATAGTGAACTATGAATTTGGGGTAAGTCAAAAGCCAAGCCCCAGCGCAGGCTGGGGACCCCCAACCCAACACTGATGCACTCGCTGTGGCTACACTCCCGAGCAGTTCCCTGTAGGACTTCCCACCAACAACTACTGATGGCTTCTCCTAAGGCTTGGGCTCCTCCACGCAATTCTGCCTCTGCTGATGTCAACAGTAGTTTTTGCTGTTCAATTTACTGGATCTGAATTTGACCCATAAAAACGTCAATTTCTCAAACAGAACAAATACCACTTTGCACCAAGTTTTCCACTGAAGAAGTGCGTATATTCAATGCTTTCTCTGTTGGAGAAGGTGTGTTCACACCGATCGGAGAGACGGAGTTTGTAACAGAGGAAATTACCCTGTGCCACCACTGCAGTGTGTCCATAGGTGTACAAGCACCCGACAACAAACTGCACGACTACTGCCCAAAGTTCACTGCCTACTGGGAATTAGTCTCTTCATAAAGGTGCAGGTAAAGGCCAGATGGAAACAGAGAACACTTGCTATTCTGTCTGATTACAGTTACATTAATGGGCATATGGATTTGACTGGATTACTCTCATTCACAAGTTCTCTGGTATGTCACATGAGGCTTTCGCAGGCAGCAGTGGCATCTCCGTAAAATTGTACCCCACTATATACAATGGGGCCCAAGGTACTATGGACAGAAGTGCACACACATGCACACAAGCACATATATAAATACGCAAAACTAAGACTGAAAGCCACTGGCCCAGCCCATGAAACCTCTGGTGTCAATGAATCTTCACCAAAACCCTTCTCATGATTCAGTCTCAAACCCAGTACTCATTTTCCAAGCTCTGAACCCTATCTGCTTCCTTTACCTTGTAATGGCAATAGCTTGTCCAACCAGCTCCATCACGTTACAAAGCAGCTGTCAAGAAAGAAAAGCCAAAACAGCAAAACAACCTAAACGTTCCACAAGGCATCCAGCTTATGCCAGCACCTTGCTGGAGAAATGTGGAGTAGCAAGTATCTGAAGTCTGGTTTACACGTGTAATATAAAACCTAGAATTTCTGCTTTAACATCTTCTACTAATTGCATTCACTTTAAAATTTTCTCCAAAAGTTTAAGCATCCAGGAGTTTCAAAGTAACCTCCTTTTGCAGCTTCTTTGCATATTGCGTCATCCACAACCAGATGCCAAAATACACCACCAACAGCTCATCACTCTTTAGGGTAAGTCTGGTAATACATGCCAGAGAAAAATTTTGCAAGGTCAGCTAAAGCTCTACAGCATTGCCAACGTGCATATTTAACTAACAGAAATGTAAATAACTAGGTCTCTATTTGTAACAAAAGTGTCTTAAAAAAATAATAGTAAACAAAGAGCATATGAAAACACCATACCAGAAAACCTACCTCCCAAGTGCTGTGTAATTGCCTTCTAGTTCCTGAGTCTTCAGATGCAGGGAGGGACATGGGATTACAGGGAATTGCAAGCTTTCCACCACTATCAAAGACACAAACTTAGCCAGGTGTCTTAAGAAAACAAGGCATACGTGACCGTGCTGCCCTTGCATCCAACCATGTTTCAACCTGTCAGCCCACTGCAACCAAAACCGACAGGTCTCAAAGATGATTAAATTCCAGCGTGCTCTGTGAAAATCAGGGATGGAGACAAACTCCAGAGAGGAGGGATCCAGAGTGGGCTCTACGGTTTCCGCTGCCCAGTGGGCAGCCCGTTGCCCAGTGGGCAGCCCGTAGCCACAGCCTGAGGTGTCGGATCAGAGGGGGTGGCTAAGGAGGATGCAGGGGCCACGGGCATATGTGCCAGCGGAGATCCCTAAGGGCCCAAAGGAACTGGGACTGCTGAGTTCAGAAGCAGAGGACAGGATAAGAAAGGGCAAATTTGCAAGCAACTGCATTTTGTTAGTTTTAATATTTAGTTTTTCCTCAAAACCCACAAAGTTTAAACAGCTTCAGAATTTATCCTGATATATAAACGCATCTTTCATCAGTACTTGTAGGCTCTAGTCTTGGCATCAACATTGCAAAAGTTTTCTCACATTTGCACCGAGGCTTACAGAAACATGAGGGTTTTGACAGGTTTGCCCATAAAAATAACTATATTAATAATAGAAGGGTTACAGAAAACCAAATGCTTAATGAGAAGGGGTTCTGAAATTCATCCCTGAGCCACCTTTAGGGACTGGCTCCCCAGCACTGATTCTTATTTGCCATTTACTCTGTAATCAAATGAGTCCAAGGTGAGCACAAAGCACTAGCATGCCACTGTTATCATTTTATATCCACTCTGAATAGGTAAAACAAATGACATCATGTGCAAAGAACTGGAAAAAACAAGGTTCCAAATAATTATTTTTAAAGATGTGGTTTGCACACATGGTTTGACCCAGTTTAATTAGAAATGCATTTCCAGTGCAATTTTGTTCAGCACGGATATGCTCACTGGCCTGCCATCAGTTTTGTTTGTCATTTCCATTTTACTGATCCAGCCATACCGGACATTATTTTCCAAATTGCTCTTTTGCATAACTCCATCTCTGCCCATGCAGTTCCACAATGACTTTAGCAGAAGAGGGAGGTCAATGTCGAGTCCTTTGGAAATTCCCGTCTATTTCTGTTACCAGCTTTTTCTTCTTTTTAAAAGAGTTTGGTTTAGGAAAGTCAGCAATTAACACTGATCAAAAAGCTGACTAGTGTAAGCTTAATATTCATGTGTCTCATGATCCAGTGAGAACTGGGGCAGCAAATGCTGGCCACAGTCAGGGGTGGGTCCAGCTAGTGGTTTTGCTCTGACAGCAGTCATACGCGAAAACACGTTTCTGTGGCAAGACAACAACCTCCTACCTGCTAAAGCTTCCTTTTGTTTGTGCCAAGAGAAAAAAAAAAAAAAAAAAAGAGGCAAGAATAATAACGTAAGAAGCTATTTTCTGCCAAACCTCAAGAGAGCTGCTGTTCTGCTCCACCACCAGCTCCCAGCACACACCCAGCTACGTAACGCCAGCATCCATGCAGCCTCGTTCAGAAAAGCTTAGAAATACTAAAATTCAGAAACATTAAACCTCAGCAGCACATCCACTGAAATGAATGGCTGCGATGATGGCAAATGTGGACATAGTGAACAGAGGGGGGAAAAAAGTAAATCCAGAGGAAAAGCCCTCTGTGTCGCCCCTTGTATTTCAAACGCTGCTTGCTAATGAAGGTTCCTTCAGCCGGTGCTGATGCACAAACACGGGTGTCCTCCTCAGGACACGACCACAGGCAGCTTACCAGATCAAAACTGACTCCTGGACACACACCTGGAGAAGGGCACAGCCAGCAGCCTGCCCCAGGGTGTGGAGAAATGCAGAAGCAGCAGCTTCCCCACTTTTCTTCCTGATCATGCTCCCAGTTTTATAAGGAGATCCCTGGGAATGAAAATACGTCATGCAATCTCTGAGGACTTTTCGTATCACGCAGTGACTACCGACAGTGAACAGCTTAGAAAACTGGGCACTGTAGGACGACATTTGTGCTACTTGGGTGGCGATACTGGCTTGCCTCCATTGCAAGGGTAGCGGGGGGGTCTGCAGCCCCACAGCCAAGACGGTCAGCCAGACTAGAAGCCCATCTCTGCAGTATAAAGAATGACTCTATTTTAATATTAATAACATCAAAAAAGGGAGGTCTGCCAGAACTCTGTAACGTAAACAATGCAGGGTCCAGCAACCACAAGAGCTCAGAAAGCAAAGCTCTCTTTAATCTACTCGCAATGACATTTGAAACCCATCTGCCTGACAGATAGGACACAGGCCACACAGGCTCCAAGCATCACCCAGGGCTGAGAAGGCCAGTTTCTTTCATTCCTGGTCAGAGAACTGTGAATCTGGCAGAAGCAAGAAGCCAAATGACATTACACAACCCAACCAGGAATTTGTTGTGACTATTTGAACAGCCTCACGAATGCACGAGGTGCTTTGCAAACATACACAGAAACCCGGCCACTCACGCATGGCTGTAGGTGCAGATTCCTGTGCCAACACGAAAATAACTCCGACATTCAAGTCATGGACACAGGCCATGCAAAGTCTTCCACCAGGTGTGTACCTAGAAACTAACACGATGGAAAGAAAGGAAAAGAGGAACATAGGAAAGCGTGAATCCTAAATCCTCTCTAACTTTTATTCTCCCGCCAGTGGGATCAGAAACCTGAGTTTCCAGCCTTTGTTTTGCGACTTCCTCTATTCAAAACAGTTCTGACTGAAATCTTTCAAGTGTCCAAAGGAAAGGAAAATTGGTGCACCTCTTTATTCCTTCATCCTTTCACCATTTTCAGGCGTATTTATGGAGAGCAGGCTAAATACACGTAGCTTCTCCAGATGCAACCTCTCTTCCTGGCCACGGCAACTGTTCCAGTTGGGCATCCAGCAATCTGCTATGCCCTGCGCACGTGCACACCCACTCAACAGCATATGATCCGGGAGCTCAGCACATTTGGGAAACGTCAGACCTACTTAGGCTGATCTGCACATGCACAAAAAGCCTAATGTATCCCGAGCGCACCGCGTTTACTGGCACGTACCCACCTCGGCGACGTCCAAGCTGTCCCGGGCTTCGCAGCTGCTGGGTTCACTGGGCACATCCTACTCCTCAAGTGTTAATGTGCCTGCCTGCAAAATCTGGCAATCTTCCACCAGGATAGATGACAAAGCATAGCCTAATGTTTCTGGAAACAAATCACCCTTCATCAACAAGGAATCCCACCGGAGGAACGGTCTGGTGCGCCCAAATCACATATTGGTACTGCCTGTCCTCTTCTGCAGGGCAAAATGCACACGCGGGACCAGCTCCTGCTGTCAGCAACTGATGAAAAACTGGAAGACAATTTGATTTTCAGAGCAGCAGGGATATGCTGGTCCAGAATACCTAACTCTACCCTCTGATATTAATAACAGGCAATCGCCTATCTGCTGATATAATTTGGCTTCTGGGGACAGAATGTTTGCAAGAAGCCTGTTAGGATAAATATTTCATGATAGACTGGAAAAAGCAAATATTAAAGCAAAAACCCTTTTTTCCTGGCTCTTCCCTTTTTCCATATAACAAGACAACACCATGGACAATCTGTGTAAATAATACATTTGAGAATCCATTTTCTAAGCCATATGCATATTTATTTTATGTTGGTTTTGTTGCATATTTTAATATAAGTGTTCATAGGTTTAAAGCTGAGAGTAAAACAAGAGTAGACAAATCTACTACAGCAGAATAAATCAGTAAATTGGTTACTGTTTTGTTATTTTTAAATACTGGGAAAAATCTATGCTAAAATGTAGTAAACTATAAAGTTAGAAAACCCCTCAATCTCAGTAAAATAAGTATTTTCAGAAGGCCACCACACATTTCTCTTACACCCTTTTCCTCAAAACGTTTCCACTTTTAACAGTAGAAATACAAGAAATAATGACATCAAACATGCTGATACCAAAGGTAGCAACTGCACAACTGTAGAGTCAGGAAACAGAGTTTAGTCAATTCCAGAGTAAACCTCAACAAAACAACAGTATTTGCCAACTGGTCTCACTTTTGGTTGTAAACATTCCTCATAAAACGGGAAGTCAGAAGAATTCACAATATTTGCATGGTTATTTTGGTAATGCCAAATTATTTCAGTATGATAATACCTTTTTTCGGGTATGCAGTGCTAAAGACCACCTAAGAAATATTAAACATCCTGCTAAATTAAGACATATACTCAAACGAAACAAATGAAAATGCAATGCTTTGACGTTTCTGAAACAAAGACTCAAAACAAAAGCCATCTCTCTTCAAATAAATTTCCCCACTAACGTTTCTGTTGAACTCCACATGTTTTGATTCGAATGAAACTGTTTTCAAACAGCATGTTGTTCAGTAAGTGGCTGCTAACCAATTCCCACAAATCATCTCCGTAAGTACACTAGTTCCTCTTCACCAGAATCCCAAGACGCTTTACAATAACAAGGACTGCCTCCATGTGAATGGCTACACTCATGAGGAGAGCTGTTTCCAGCAACTTCATGTGTTTTCGAGCAATGACGAGGCAGAGGCGAGACACTCAATCTCCTGGACTGCAGCTGCCCACATCAACCTCTCTTACCTTTATGAAAAGTGTATTTCTTACATGACGGAAGCACCCAAAAGCACTGCCACAGACCACGTGCTAGCTATTCCACATTAGCTAAAACATTACTTGTGCAGGGCACGGAAAAGGCCACATTTTGCTAGAAAGTATGTCTCCTGGATTGCTCACTCCCTAAGATCTCAGGAGTCACTGAAGTATCGTGTTTTCATGGGGAAAAAGAAAATGGGGAAGGGGATGGGGAAGAAACGACCTTGGAAAAGTTGCTTCCTAAAAAAATCTTAAAAATCTTCCAGGAGTCCTACAAAGTCAGTGTGTTACAAGGGCAGGCTTATAACACACAAAGGCCTTAAAAAGTTTTAAAATGTGTTTCTTCTTTAATTTTATTCCCAAGATCAATATTCAGATCTGTTCAGACCAGGAAAACTACTGCTGGCCAGGAGCCTAAGAACAGCTGAATACCAGACAGGACAAGCACAATTTTATCACATTTATGGATTTTACAACTGAAATTGGACATTACAATTTAAAATTACTTACTGGAAATTTCATTGTGGAAGGACAAGGGGCTGACCTGCGCCCTTGTCTACCGACGGAGCAAGCAGTCTGACCCCAGCTGACAAGGAAAACTGGTTTTCAAACTCCATTTCCCCACAAACGCCGCGGAAGGGCAGGAGCAACAACTGTCCCCCCAGACTCTGCCGCGGTCCATCCAGGCAGCTCAGCCCGACTAGCTGTGCTGCCACCAGGCCCAGCTGCGCTTGGCTTCTGAGGCCGCCGGAAGATCACGGCTGGGCCAAGCACCGTTTTCCTCCTGAGCACCAGCCCGCGATGCGCCCGGGAGATCACAGGAGCCCTGCTACGGAGCCCTGCGTGAACCCGCACAGCACAGAGGGTGCCACGAGATGTGCTCGCTGGTGGAACCCTTCCCAGCAGCCAGCGCAAAGACCGTTGGCCAGCTGCTCTGTTTTCAAATTTAAAGCACTAAATGCTGGATAAGTCCATGAAATACATGTAACAATAAAAATAATTTAAAAAGACAAGCAGGCTGTCAATAATTTTAAGAAATCAATTGATAAATTCCTTTTATTATGCTCTACTAGCTATAGCCAAAGAGCGATAGCTACTAGCTAGGTACCAAAGAGAACTTCCAAAAAATGTACATGGCATCCTTCAGGTCAATAAAGCAGACCTGGAAAGTATCATTCACATGGAGCTGTAAGAAAGAATCAGAGACATGCAGATCAGGCGACGTGTGCTTGCAAGGCTCTAAGGTTCTGTGATTCATTCAGAAAAATACGGTACAGTTACTACAGCTGACCTGCCATGGAAGTCATCTCAAACATCTAGAAACTACACGCTAACTTTTCTGCTGTTTAAAATTAAGTAATATCCTACAATTCACTCACTAACTCCAACAGTTCATTACATGTCTTGGAGGTTTTTTGGGCTGCAAATAGACAATTTCTCACAAGTTCTCCCCCAACCCTACTGATGTATTTTGAAGAAGAGATAACAAACAATGAAATACTACTGAGTAGATCAGCTATTGTCAAACTCAGGCATGAAAAGTGCTGGTCACTCTGATTCGTATTTTCATGTAGGCATGATTCTGGGAGCAGCAGAGCAGTCAGGAGTACTAACTCAGTGTTACTAGTGAGGTGCTTAATGTGTAGCAAAGTGCCTGAGTGAGGAATTAAGGGACTGAGCTATTTCCTACTCTTCTCATATTATCACCAGTGCATTTTTAGCATGTTCTTTTACCTTCAAAATAGCATGTCTCAGTGCCAACATCCGAAGTGTTATGCAACATGAGCTCAAAATGTCACCACTTTAGGATGAAAATGCATTGCACTCTCCCATATGGACATTCAGGTCCAAAACACAGAGGAGCTGGAAGTGGCAGGCCTGCCAACAAATTACTTGCAAGGATTTTCCTATTCTCTAATGGCTGCTGTGGCACATCTAATTATTGTACATTGCTCTGCTCAGTCAAAGAGCCTTTATTGTATAGAAGCACTCCACAGCTGAGAGGTTTTTTCACATCCTTACTCTTCTATTTTTTATAAACTAGCCCTACACTTAAGAATCTTAATTGAATTCCTCTGAAATATTCATTAACTAGAACCAGGACCTCACGATTTGCTAATTAATTTCACATGTATGATCCATTATTTTAAATTCCAGTGCTCAACATGGTTTGGCATTGCCATGCAAATAAGCATGGAAGCCAGCATAAAAAAAAAACCAACCCAATAAAACCCCAAAACCAAAAACAAAACCCACCAACCACCCCAAAATCAAAATCGCAAAAAAAACCCACACCGCACACACGATCAAAGAAAATGCTCCTGGTTCTGCCAAATAAATACACACAATACACTACCTATTTTACGTATATATTTTAAATAAAAGCCATTCCCTGTCCATTTTTTTTGTATTCTCCAAGTCAGTCATTCACAATCTAGTATGCTGGATTGATACTTAATATGTTCTGTCCACTGAGATTCACATGTCCTGTACTCAAAGTCCTTCACTTAAATCAAGACTGGAAAAGACCTCTGGGAGCAAATGGTCCCACCTTCTGTTGAAAGCAAGGCCTTAAGTTAGGTTACCCAAGACAGTGTCGAACAACGAGGATACTTCCAGCACCCACCAACACCCTGGGAAACCTATTCCAATGTTGACTTGTTCTCATGGTGCAAGCATTTTTCTTGCACCCAGATGGAATTTTCTCTGAGCAACCTATGCCTGGTTCCTCTTGTCCTGCACAACCCTGTACTTCCATCTTCTATACAAACCATCGTTGAAGCACTTGAAGACTGTGACTGGGTTACCTTCACCCTTCTTTTCCCTAAATTGAAAAAAATCCAATTCCTGCAGCCTTTCCTTCTTCATAAAGTTCTTCAACCCTCTCAGTGTTTTGGGGAGTCTCTGCTGGACCCTCTCCAGGTTCCCAATCTCTCTCTGGAACTGGGGGAGCAAAGACGGGACACAATATTCCAGATACGGCCTAACAAGAGCAGAGGGAAGCAATCACATCCCGCAGTTTGCTTGCTACACTCTGGCTGATGCAGCCCAAGGCACGGTTTGCCCTCATTGCCACAAAGGTACGCTGCCAACTCCACATCCTTTCTGCTGAAGGAGGAAAAGGACTAAGAGGATGGTGTGGAAGCTTTAAGAAAAGCATGCAGACATGTATGAGCATGTATTTAGGAGTTGCAGGCAACTGAGAGAAGAGGAAGAAACACATTTAGCAGTACGTGGACTTCACAGGTGTTATTAGAAGCATGAAGTTAAATACTGAAACACCAAACCATGCCTCTCCAGTGTATTAATGACATTACAGGAACATACATTATGCCTTCAAGGCAACCTGTTCATAACCACCACAGCATTTCAGATCTTATTACAGTGGCAGTAGCACATATTACGCTCAGACGTACTCCTGAAGGAGATCCCTGTTGCCAAGATTAGAGAACAATCTCCATTACTTGTTTGCACTATGGCACCAAGAGTCTATGCAATGAGCTGCTGAATCCATCCAGTACACTGCAGCCACACTTCTCAATACACTGCTGCCTACAATAATTAACCGTTTTATTCATGTAGACAAGAGAATCAGCTATGCTACTAAAAACCCATGTAAAGAAAATGAATAGACAAACAAGCACTTCTACCAACTGCTAGTGAAACAGAAAGTACCATTTTGTCACTTCTATGAAGAATAACTGATTTCCCTCCTTGACTCATCAGAAACTCAGTGCCTTGAAGGCTATGACTGATTTGAAAACTGTAACTGACCACAAGTGATAACAAAATACCCCAAGATGATATGACATTTTTAACGGCTCTGCGGCAGTTCAGAGACTCTGAAATTGCATTTTAGCACTCAGACACAGCTACTTGTGACCCAGGCCCAGAAGACACCAAAAAAAAACCCAAGCCCAAAACACTTCCTTACTCAGACCTGCTTCTTTTTTGTATCCAGAGTCTTATGTGGCTACATAGAAATAAAAATATTAGCTGTGCAGAGCCACTACAGGAAGGCAGGGCTGCTTCCACCCTCTGCTAAGCCTCAGGAACAGCACTGCTGCATCTTCATCAGCTGAATTATCAGGAAGCCACTTCTTCCCTTTGGATTCACACAGTCCCAAACGAGTGCACCTCTCTCAAGTTCCCTGTGCCCTCAGATTCCACTAATGATACAACCATTTCACACACACAGCAGCTGGAAATCTGTCACGGTTTATCATCAGCCAGCAAGATCATACTCCAAAAACCATCAACCCCTGGAACTCACCAAAGACACTGACCCCTCATTCCCTAGGCCACTTGAAAATGCCAACCCCAGGAGAGGGCTAATCCACATCATTAAGGCAAAGGTCAGGTGCCTCTCCACATGAGAAAAGAAGCAGATTGCACAGATGCTGCTGATGACCTCATTTTGCCCATGAAAACCTTTTGGGAGAAGGATGAGGGCTCTCAAAGCACAGCTGAATGGACTTAGGAGCAATTCCTCTTTATCTTGATAACTACAAATCCAAAGCAGCTATAAACTCAGAGTCCCACAGTCTCTTCCAGAGCTCAAGAACAATTGTCTGACCCAAACACTTCAAAAATAGCACCCACTTCAGGTGCCCCATCTCTCTTCCCCCACTCACCCATTAGAAAAATGACCCTGCACTGAAAATTAGAAGATAGAAAATAAATTAACAGGCCTCTACTGAACACACACTACTCAAAGAATATGAAACAAACAGCTGGAGTCTTTGCAAAAAGAAAAATTTCAACTCCCAAACTTGCAGTTTAGTTATTACTACATGCACAAGCACAGACCACAGTACAACTGTTCTCATCAAGGGTGATACACGATCACTATCCAGCCCTACACCGCAATGAGTCCAACTGTGGAAGGAAAACAAGGCATCCATATAATTAAACTTCTGGAGATAATGGGAATAGGCAAAAATTATTCAAATCACGACACTGTCAGGTCTCAACAGCCATACTGTAAGATACAGCCTCAAGCACACCAAGAGCAGTCTGCATAGCCACAGTGGTTAGCTTCACAGCGCTTTCAAAGGTACCACCTTTAACAGTACCACGTGACATTAAGGTAGCAACTACCAGCAAATAAAAAAACACAGTATTTATGTCTGCTAGATCGTTTTCTGCAGTTTTACTACAATGCCAAATAACACTAGATTCAAGCTGCCCCAGGCAGCCTGTGAGGGGGTTCCAAGGCACTGCAGCTGCAGCCCAGGGAGGATGCAAAACCTAAGAACTTGCGGGTGACACCTTCAGCAATCCTGCTTCCTCCCAAATGTCACAGACAGTTACGTGATGCAAAACATCGCTCTGCCCTGTCTGAAGGTCCTTACTGATCAGCAAGTCTGAAGAAAAAAAACAACCACAAAACAAAACACCAAAACAAACCCAACAAAATCCCAAAATGCTGGCCCTCTTACTTTGGAGGGCAACCCCACATCACCCGCCCAGTCTCCATTGTTCCCAGGAAGATGGACAGCCCCTGCAAAAAGCAGGGCATGTGAAGTTCAGAAACTTCTCCTTCCCATCCCATACACATTCAATTGAGATGGTGCCTCTGCACTGGACCCAATCTGACCTTCAGCACTTCAAATTTAAGGAAACAAAGGCATGAAAGGGTAAACAGCCAGTACTTCTCCAACCACCACCCAACACACTACAGCCAACAGCCTTCAGAGAAGACTCTGCTACTGCCTTCCATGACACTATTCAGAATTGCCTCTTACCTGGTATTGTTCTTCAGATTTCAGCTCCTGGAAGCAAGCAATTAAGTGAGAAACTCATCTGTCATTTCAAGAGATAATGAAGTCCAAGTTTCATGACTCCTGGGTACTATCTGATTTTTTAATATCTAATTTACACTTTGCAAAAGGCTCAAGTTGCCAGTAGTGGCATATTTACATCCTACCAGTTCATAAGTTGTCAAAAAATCTGCTAGCTTTTAGTCAGTTATTGTATGCAAATACCAACTTTATAACATTTCTATACAGATCTAGCATTATCATGGGTACAATTTATACCCCTTCAATTTCATTTAAAAAGACACTGAACTGGCACTGGTCTGGAATAATTCAGGATGAACAATACTCTCCTTCAATAAATCTGCTAAACATTGTTTTCCAAATCTAATGATGAATCCTCTAAATTTTATTTTCATTTTTATGGAGCTGCATATATTAAAACATATAGCCTTATGAATCATCTCCGCAGCCAACCAAGCAATTTAGTAATCTTGGACATAGTTTATTTAGCCTGAAATAAGCTTTGCTTTGATTATGTGCAAACTATGATATGTATCTATTTCTGAACGTATGGAAGATTCTGACACCTCTGGAGAATAAAAATATGCTCTGATGACAAAAGTACGTTATGTGGATAACTGAGATTACTTTATAACTTAAATATTTATGATCACAAGCCTATCCTAGAAAAACTACGAAATGATTCCAGCATTCCCTAATTCACTCCATCACTCCTAGTGCTGTGCAGACTGAAAGACGTATTACACAGCAGTGAAAAAGAAAAGCGAATACCACAGCCACACTTTTTATGGTCATTTCAGAAGCAGTTGTTCCATTGCTCAGCACCTTCTGCAGAGGTATTTACACACACGCCGGAGCTTTGGACGGCATGAAAACCGCTCACAACGAAAATGCCTGCAGCATGGAGCATGCACTTTGTATCTGTCCACCTCAGCTGTCATCGTGTCTTCTTCAGCTGCATGGCTCCCCATCACCCTCCCACAGAGCAGCTCCAATCCCCTAAGGCTCAGCAGAACACCCTATATTCAGTGGTCACATGCATTTGTACAAACAAAGCCTTTGTTAGGGGTGTGCTTGCACAGAGCCAGGGTTACATGCAGTCCATCGTCTGTCCATCGTGTGATGCGTGTGCACAAGGCTTCCCCTCACTGCCCTCAGTCTTGCAAGACCTCATCTCTCATTGCCTTGCTTAGACGTTGCATCTGGTTCAAGTGCAGAATGAGCCGAGATCCGAATCACCCAGTATCCAGAGCTGTCAGATCCTGGACTCTTGCATGCTTAGTGGGAAAGAGCCTTTGGAAACAACTTTTAATTGTCATTGTCAGTATTTCTTACTCACTTTGGCAACGAATATTGCAGTGAACTGCACAATAGCTCAAAACATGTTCTTTTGCAGCAGAGAAGCAAACTATGGTGCTCCTTCCTGTTTCTGACATGATTAAGCAGCTGATTCACTCTCAACATCCTTAAAAGATGACTAGATTGAAATTTTTTCTCTCCCACTGTAAAATAAATCCAGGCATGAAAGGAAAAGCAACTATTTCAGAGGCCATTTGGGAGCATTAGGATCTTTTCAGAGATAGAAAACTCTGTGATTACACTGACAACAGCATTCTTGAATGTCTCCTGGCTTCTAATCTGTCCATGTGAAACCCTGAGCCTCTATCTTTAATTTAGTAGTACTGACCTCAGTATCTGAATGTCAATCTCAGAAAAAACAACACAGACTTAATCACAGCAACAAAGACTTATATGAGAAAGATCCTGCTTCTAACATAAAAATAAATTATAAAAATATAGTATGGGAAAGCAGAAACTCCCCAGAACTGCTTCTGTAGAGGATTTTCCATAATCTTTGAAAGATTAGGTTCAAAAGGAAAACAAAATGCAGATCTGCCAACACAGGATGGACACAGAAAATAACACGCATTCAATGCACTGGAATCAGAGAAAGATGCAGTGTCTTCCTGCACTTCTACATCGGGGCCCAATTCTGCATTCTTCCCACAACAGGGCATCAACACAGAGAGCCTGCACCGACAAAAAGATGCGTCACGCCGGAGCTTGTCGGCAGCGGGATCTGAGGAGAAGCAAGACCAGACAGCTTCCTCCAGTGCCGTTACTCCTCCTACGTACCTGCAAGGGTGCAGCAGCATGGCCTCTGCCTTCCTTCTCCAAATGGGAACCACACAGGCTCGGTTCCTTATTTTATCAGGTCTATTTTCTCTTCTCAGACCACTCTTAGGAAAGGCTTCACAGTGAAACAACACTTTTCTAGGCTAGCCCTTATAACTAAAGATGCACATTGCATAGCGTACACAGCACGTTACAGCAGACATCTAATGGCTGCAGCTTCTTGACTGTTGTAGTTGTGCTTTGATATCACAGAGACAAAGGTAGTAATGGTAGCATAAACCTTCACAGCCTGCCTGCAGAGCAGGGTTAATTGACCCCTCTGTCTTCAAGAGTACTGCTGTTTGAGTCTTGGCTGAGCTCTCCACTCAATCCAGGCCGAATTCAGCCATCACAGATGTTAATTTGTGCCAGTCGCCTATTAAATGATTTTGGAGAAGAGAAAATAATCACGGGACAGAAAAAAACAGGGCAGAGGGAAGTCAGTACGAAAGCCAACACACTTATCTGACCCACGGCAGCAGAGACATGAAAACAGGGCAGAAGGAAGGGGCACGGAGTTTCACTGGTGACACCATTTTGCATTACACAGAAAAGAGAGCCAGATAAACCAAGCTATTACTGGAACAATACTGTCCACCCTCCTAAATGGTGCTCATTTCTGCTTCAGGAAAAACAGCTTTATCCAGAACAGCATCATACATTAAAGAGGCATCCAAACCTTATAGACTTGTCCATATGTCCCATTTCCAACAACCTGCACCAGTTCAAATATTCCCGCAGGGTCCTGCAAAAAGCAGAAGAAAATGTTATTTGTGACAAAGCCACCACTTTGTGATGGAGCATAACTGCACACAATCAAAGTGAAAACGTCTGTGGCACATCTCCTAATGATCTGTACTACACACTAAAGGGGAAACCGCCAAATACCAGTCTAAGAAATTCATTAGTATTAAACTTTTCAGTCAAGTTGCTCAAAACTCTATACAAAAAACAACTCGGTGAAGATCTGTAGCATGGCAATAGGGCAGATAAAACAAATAAATGGGATGTGTGAAGGATAGAAAAATTCAACAGATTCAGCTGAGCAGCAGAATAAGGAATAAACTCCAGGCTTCCTAAACATTAAAACACTGAGCTAGCCCAGAAGGTGAGCTGCTGTCTTCTGCT
This sequence comes from Eurypyga helias, assembly GCF_000690775.1. Classification (NCBI taxonomy): domain Eukaryota; kingdom Metazoa; phylum Chordata; class Aves; order Eurypygiformes; family Eurypygidae; genus Eurypyga; species Eurypyga helias. The sequence goes on from NW_010259708.1 coordinate 86,933, forward strand.
ATAAAACATTTCACACTAGCAATGTAATAAAGGAAAGAACTTAAATGATAGAATTGAAAAAATACTACATAAGCACCTGAGCCCAATTACCTTACAAAAGGGAAACGTGTCATCCCTGGCAATCTTAACAGTACAGGAAGGCTGAGAATGTTGTTATCCTGTTCTGCAAACACAGCAAGGTGAGTTTGACTGATGTGTTGAGTCTTGGCTTTGAACCCAAACTAGACTGCTGTTAATTGACACGAAAAATTCACGTGTCAGGTGATCCATGTACCATACCACACAAGACAACGTTACTCCTACAGGCTTAGCATCAGTTCCTCTAAAAACCAACTACTGCAGCAGGTATCCTCCCGTGATGAGATGCTACAGCCCTTCAGATGTGGAAAGACCATCTTGTTGCAAGGCATGGGCAAGTAAATGTTCACTCCTGCATGACTGAGCACATTAAGGAATCTGTTGCTTCAGTAAAAACTCACTTGAGAGATTTATATAAAAACATTAAGAACTCAAGAGACCAGTTTCTTGGTTTCTGGCTGAGCCATTCATCAGTCAGCTCATTTCTTGGGATGAAATCATTGAGAGATTTATATAAAATATTATTAACTCCATGTGTCGGTTTTACCACATCTGTTTCAGCAATCTGTCATGTCAGTTGATGCCTACTGCTGAGGGATGTGATACAGAAAAACATTATCTCAAAAGTACAATTTCTACAACCCTGGTTGCAAAACATCCTTTTCTTAAGGTATCAAGCTACTTCACTTATACGTTATTCTTTTAATATAAATAACGTTTTTTTCATATCTGATACGGAAACGCTTACTTAGGCAAAATCCCAGTGGAAACATACAGGCTTTTATCTGAGCAGATCCTGCCTTTACTGGCACAACTGTCATGATAAACGGCAATAGCTTTCACTGCCACAGCAACACAGCACAGACTTCCACAACTGAAAGTATTAACAATTTGGCTTTGCCTTTCAGTTAAATGAGTGTTATACTTCCTGGATTATCAATTTCATATGACTTTTTTAAAAAACAAACAAACAAACAAAAACCAAACACTACTTAACAATGCATAAACCAGATCAAATCACTTACTTTTCATACTGGCACAGGCCAGCCTGTGTCATTATTTTTGTGTCTTATTTTAGAGACAAGGTAGTAAGACGTGGCCTTCTAGACTTAACCCCAGTTCCAAAAGCCCTCACACCAAAGGAAACCATTGGGAGCACCTGTGTGTGGAGCAAAGCACAGGCATAAGAATGCCTGCAATACTGAGATCTTTGTAAAGTGCCTTCTTTCCTTCGCGTTTCTTCATTTTTCACGTCCACTAGTCTGGACATAAACGAGCCATATGCTTTGCTCCATCACGGCTGAAGTCAGCAATAACCCCTTGCTGCTGCTGAAGCAACAGTTGGTTGCTACAAACCCCTGCCTCACAGAATGGTTTGGATTGGTAGGGACCTTACAGATCATCCAGTTCCACCCCCCCTGCCATGGGCAGGGACACCCTCCACTAGACCAGGTTGCTCAAAGCCTCATCCAGCCTGGCCTTGAAGACATCCAGGGATGGGGCATCCACAGCTTCTCTGGGCAACCTGTGCCAGTGCCTTACCACCCTCTCTATGAAGAATTTCCTCCTCATAACCAACCTAAATCTGGCCTCTTTCAATTTAAACCCGTTACCCCTTGTCCTGTCACTACAGGCCCTTGTAGAAAGTCCCCCCCAGC